>NC_063046.1:49071825-49076825 GCF_018812025.1 Megalobrama amblycephala | reverse complement strand
AACTTGTGAGAGTTATCCAGTTATGTAAAGTCTTTATATTGCCAGTCGTTTGGCATGATAAATATAATTTAACCAACAGCACATACAGACAAGTTTTCTCTGAAACATTTTTCTCATTTCTCAATACAAAATGATTGAATCCTGAAAGTAAATTCATGCCAAATTTATGCCTGCTCCAATCACAGGCTTAAACAAGATGCTTTGTTTTTTCAAGGTTCACCAGTCAGTGATGCTTCTCTCTTGTCAACAGGCCAGACAGCAGAACTCTTCACAGCGGTTCCCTGTAATCTAAATGAGAGGAGGTTGGAGATAGGTCTAATGAACCTCGTCCAGTCAAGCAGCCCGCCATTCAGATTCCCCAGATTTTACTGCCAATTAGATGGGGCTTGCTGGGTGAGGGAAAGTTTGTGGAGAAAGGGGAGACAGGGGCTTAAATAGGTTAAATTAGGACACCCTCTCTACGCACTCACACATTCCCACAACGACTGCCAGGAGAGTCCAGTCTATTATTGTTGATCTCACCATTAGCCTGAAATAAACAAGAGCGAGGGTGCAAGGGAGAAAGAGAAAAGAGGGAGTGGGGGAAAGAGAAGGAGCCAAAGAAGAATGAGGGTAAAAAATAATGAGCAAGAAAGGAATTAAAAAACGAGGACTTCATATATGCTTTTTGTGAGTTCATGTGTGGTCGATTCGGGTGTGTGTGTGTGTACGGTTGTTGTTCACGGCTGAACTACTTCTGCACAACTAGATCTCAGTAATTGATCCTCTTTAAATAAAAACAAATCAAGTCGGCTCAATTTAAGCATGCTATTTTGGAAACCCTGTAAGAAGTCAAGGAGAGAGAGAGAGAAAAACAAGTGTCCCAAGTGATAGTATGAGAAAGATTTTGGGATAGTTCAAAAAGTGTTTTATGAGGAGTCTTTATGCAGCTCTTAGTAAGTTCATAGTAACCACATCTGTCAAGCTCCAAAAATGACCAGAAAACAACAAAAAAGTAATATAAATGTGGTCCGTATGATTTGTGCTCTATGTTCCTTTTTTTTTTACCGAAATGAAATTTAAGTCATTATTCTCTGATAAGGCCAATTCACACTCCACTGACAGACGGCAACAGACACTTCGCCTGGTTTTGTCCCTGTCAGATTCTGTTGGTGGATGTCGGACCTTGTTTTCGGCGATTGAACATGCTGAATCGGAATTAGAATGTCTGAGAAGTGACGTGCTGTAATCTGGTGACTGTCGGCGCTGGTCTGCGTCTGTCAGTGCAGTGTGAATTGGCCTATAAACTTCCTTTCAAGTGAGCAGTTAACTCAAGGACTGTTGTTAGATGATTAGAGTTCAAAGATTCAATGATCTGACTCTAAAATTAACAGCTCACTATAGTGGGGAAGATTGTTAGAGAAAAAGTTAAATTTCAGGTCCATTCCTCACAAAGCTTTAGTTTGACTTTGGTAGAATGAGAGTCGTAATCTGCTACAGGGTAACAAATCATATAAAAATGTATCATCTTTTATTAGAAAAATTAAACAATATTTTATCAAACTTTGATAATTGCCTTAATCTTTTAAACAACTGAGAAGATAGTGATCAAACTACATTTTATAAAAATCAACTGTCAAGTTTATAGCATTTGAGAGTCAAATTGGATGACTACAGAGACTCATGTAACAGTTCATCTATTGCTAAAATGATGAAAAAAATATCAATAAAGAATAGACAATTGTTGAAAATATTCAAATCAGTAATGTCAGAATCAGAATGCATAGTTTGTGCATTAAAAATGTCTGTCAAAACCAAAATATGTTGAATGATGTTCACTAAACCTGCAAAGTTTTTCAGTTGGATTGGCATTTATTCTCTTTAGCATGCAGCATTAAGTGTTTCATTCAGTTCCCTGATCATTCCCATTTAATTTCGGCGAGTAATGAAGAAATTTATACTCTTGTGCGTTATGTATTATGCACAGACAGCATGTTGAAGCCGCTCTGGCCGCCATTTTCTCCCTCTTCTTGGAAAGCGATGATGTAGTTAAAGGTGCCGTAGAACATCTTTGTAAAAGATTTAATATAAGTCTAAGGTGTCCCCTGAATGTGTCTGTGAAGTTTCAGCTCAAAATACCCCGTAGATTTTGGGGCATCATTAAATATGAGCCGATTTAGGCTGCGGCCCCTTTAAATCTCATGCTCCCCTCCCCCGGAGCTCGCGCTTGCCTTAACCAGCATAAACAAAGTTCACACAGCTAATATAACCCTAAAAATGGATCTTTACAAAGTGTTCGTCATGCAGCATGTCTAATCGCGTAAGTATGGTATTTATTTGGATGTTTAAATTTGATTCTGAATGAATTTGAGGCTGTGCTCCGTGGCTAAAGCTAACATTACACACTGTTGGAGAGATTTATAAAGAATGAAGTTGTGTTTATGAATTATACAGACTGCAAGTGTTTAAAAAATGAAAATAACGACAGTCTTGTCTTCGTGAATACAGTAAGAAACGATGGTAACTTTAACCACATTTAACAGTACATTAGCAACATGCTAACGAAACTTTTAGAAAGACAATTTACAAATATCAGTAAAAATATCATGGATCATGTTATTATTGCTCCATCTGCCATTTTTCGCTGTTGTCCTTGCTTGCTTACCTAGTCTGATGATTCAGCTGTGCACATCCAGACGTCCTGCCCTTGTCTAATGACTTGAACATGAGCTGGCATATGCAAATATTGGGGGCGTACATATTAATGATCCCGACTGTTACGTAACAGTCGGTGTTATGTTGAGATTCGCCTGTTCGTTGGAGGTCTTTTAAACAAATGAGATTTATATAAGAAGGAGGAAACAATGGTGTTTGAGACTCACTGTATGTCATTTCCATGTACTGAACTCTTGTTATTTAACTATGCCAAGATAAATTCAATTTTTAATTCTAGGGCACCTTTAAAACATCCAGTAGTTTGGGTTTTCCAGGAAAAGCATGTACTTGCCAGAGCTCTGCTTCTTGTAAATGCTATCATGTATTGTGCACATTATTTTTTGACAGACATTGATGTTGTGATATTCAAATTATGTGGATTTGAAAACAGATGGATTGTGAGGTAATAATTTCTTAGCCGGCAAGTATTCAGTGAAGAGATTGATGATGATCATGAGTGTGTTATGTTCTAATATTCCAACTGACAGCCAGCCTAAGTTTTTGACAGATGTGCTAACATGCATAAGGGGTGAACTATTTTTGATTTTGGGGTAATTATAAAATGTTCTGGAGACTTTCAAAATGATTTTTGTGTAGTTCATTCTACTTATTTTATGGAATGAAGTTAAATACATTTTTATTTTAAATAAATTATGTGACTCAGAGACATGTTTGGCTTGTCAAAAATGTTACATTCAGCTGTCTCAAATTCAAGTTCATTTTTTACCAGGAGTGCTTTTGATGCTCAAATTTGTTTTGATTTTTCTCTCTTTTAACAAAAATCTTTTATTTAAACTCATGAGAATGCAGATCTTGTTGTAAATAATAGTTTTTGTCTTTTGTCTTTTTGGAGCTTGACAGACATGAAGCTTGACTAAGAACTGTAAAAAAAGGAAAGTAAAAACTATCCTTGCATGATCCACAGAAAAATATAAAAGCATATGAGTTAACAAATAATGACAGAAATTTCATTTTTGTGTGAAGTATATTTTTAAATAGAGATAAGACGGGGGAGGATGAGGTGAATACTGAAAAAATAATGGAAAGGAAAGAGGAATGAGTTTTTAAAAAAAGTGGGAAAAACAAAAGTGAAAACAAGTGTACTAAAAGAAGTGATAGAGAGTCCATAGGTCCAAATGTAGGAGATCAAAAATAGGATGAATAGTTCTCTTGTTTCTCTGGATGTATGATGAGGCCGTGGGGATGAGGGGATAAAGAGGTCTTTGTTTCACCCTTCTCTGTCTTCTCTATATTTGACCCCATTCCTCCTTGTTCAGTATCAGGAATGTGATTTGGGATTCTTCTGTCTTGAACTCAGAGAAACTGAGATCTCTCTCTCTCTCTCTCTCTCTCTCTCTCTCTCTCTCTCACACACACACACACACACACACACACACACACACACACACAGACAGAGTGCTGCTGTGCTTAAATGAGCAGCTTGATATCCACTAGTCAATGTCTAGTGTAGTTGTATAGTGAAGACCAGATTTTATGGACGACATAAGGGTGAAGAAATGATGAAAGAACTTTTTAAGGGCTTTTGCGTGAATATATAATAGTGAATGGGTTTTGCCAGTGTATGTGCATTTACAGACAGCATGAAGTATTCAAAACCCCTTCTACAGTACAGATGTACTTGCAATATTTTTCTGTCTCTGTCTTATCCTGCTGAGTGCTTTTTATGATATTGATCCATGTGTAAGAGACTCTTACTGCAGCCTGTATTCTTGATTGTCAGTTTCTCAAATGCCCTGTTTTCTGCTCTTTCAAACCCCCTCCACCCCACTAAAATCTCCCTCCTATAATCTCTTTCTCTCTCTTTCTGTCTCAGTCTCTCTTTTTCTCCTTCATTCTTTCCATCTTTCATTCAGCATAGCGCTGTGACTCACAGACTGAAGAAAATCAGAGTTAATTTCCACAGCTATAAAAGTTAGTGAGTTTTATGTTGTTGAGTTTTATCATTACGGTTTTTATGACCGTAAAACCATAATGTTAAATCAACTTTTTTTTTTTTTTTTTTTTTCAAGAAAAGTAACTTTTGCTTTACCTTCTGAAAAAATACCCACAATCTCAGAAAGCAGTATTTTGCCATTTATGGACCATATTGTATTGTGAAACATATCATCTATCTATCTGTCTATCCATCCATCTATCCATCCATCCATCGTTCTATCATTCTATCATCCATCCATCCATCATTCATCATTCTATCCGTCCATCATCCATCCATCCATCCATCCATCCATCCATCCATCCATCCATATGTTGTTCTATCTATCTATCTATCTATCTATCTATCTATC
>NC_063046.1:47486825-47716825 GCF_018812025.1 Megalobrama amblycephala | reverse complement strand
CAAACTACCGTTGAAATGCTCAGGGTAAGAAAGATTTTGTTTAATGTTTTTGAAAGAAGTTATCTTCTGCTTACTAAGACTGCATTTATTTAATCGAAACAACAGTAAAAACAATGATAGTCAAATATTATTACAAATTAAAATAACAACGTATTTTAAAATGTCATTTGTTCCTATGATAGTAGAGCTGAATTTTCAGCATCATTACTCCAGTCTTCAGTACGGAAGAGGATTAGGGCCAAGCAATAATAAAAAAAATAAAACCATCTCGAGATTAAAGTTGTTAAATTTCGAGAAAAAAGTCGAGATAAAATGTTGAGAATAAAGTCATTAAATTACGAGAAAAAACTCATTAAATTACGAGAAAAAAGTCGTTAAATTACGAGAACAAATTCGTTAAATTACGAGAATAAATTTGTTAATTTAATGACTTTATTCTCAACATTTTATCTCGACTTTTTTCTCGAAATTTAACGACATTTTTCTAATAATTTAACTAATTTGTTCTCGTAATTTAACGAGTTTTTTCTCGTAATTTAATGACTTTATTCTCAACATTTTATCTCGACTTTTTTCTCAAAATTTAACAACTTTAATCTCGAGATGATTTTATTTTTTTTTTATTATTGCTTGGCCCTAATCCTCTTCCGTACTTCAGTGTCACATGATTCTTAAGAAATCATTCTAATATGCTGATTTGCTGCTCAAGAATAATTTTTTTTATATTATCAATGTTGAAAACAGTTGTGCTGCTCAATATTTTTGTGGTAACAAAAGATCAATATTCTCTAATAGAAAGTAAAAAACAAAAAAAACCACATTTATGTTTTTTGATTTTATAACAATATAAAACTCTTTACTGTCACTTTTGATCAATTTAATGCATTCTTGCTGAATAAAAGTATAATTTCTTAAAAAAAAAAAAAAATCTTACTGACCCCAAACCTATGAACAGTAGTGTATGTGGACTTTATTGACTATTACATTTCCATATATTTGTGCCATGTACATCCACAGCTTAGATCTCAAACAACACACTGAGAGGTGTGAGGTCAGGGTAGCTTGTTACCTTCACTGTGTTGGCTGCCTGCACTGCCTGGGCCGTAGCTGTAGTTGGAGAGCTCATGGTAGGGAGGTGGCTGGGTGGAATAAGGGTGAGGGTACTGGTACGTGAAAGAGTGGAGCAGGGGCCACGGGGTTGCCCCTGGCAATGGAAGAGGGGCCAGAGTGTCTTGGTCTGAAGCACCACTGGAACCATCGTTATCGTTAAGAGAAAGGTTGGCCATGTCTGAGAGGAAAAAGTAGTGAGAGAATGTGTAAGTGAAAAAGAACATATTTATTGAGTATTCTTTCTTTAAATTTTATATAAAAGAAGAGCTCGTTCTACTTACAATTTTCACAGTTACTAAAGTCTCCAAATATGTAATAACACTGTTCAGAGAAGGTGATCTTGTTAACAGTGTGTCTGATGAAACCAGCCTTTAGTAGGTTACTGGCATATTTACGAGCTTCTCGTCTGTCCTGAAACCCTTCAATGTGATGGTACAACCACTCAACCACATCTGAACCTATACACACACACACAATCATAAAGCCAGAGAAAAACTAATGAGATTAGGGCCATTTGTACAAAGTTCATTTGGAACAGCTGCTGCATCCCAATTCGCACACCATCCATCCTAAATAGTATTCGAAATTAGAGTTAGTGTGTCCTTAATCATAGTATGTTGAAATGAGTATTCTAAAGATACCCGGATGGTCTACTATTTCCAAATTCAAATTGGCTAATATTTCCCACAACTCATCACGTGTTGGATGAAGATTAGATTAGAACTACAAACACAAATAAAAATTGTTAAAAAACTACAAACATGTGCAAGACAGACAGTTAAGTAGTGAGGGGTTTGACTCATGATTAATAATCAGTATCTAACTTGACGCAGCAAGTGTGTAAATACAGTGTCAGGTATAACTGAATAAGTCTCTGACCTAGGAAAGCATTGGGAATGGTGATCTTCAGCCACATTCGGTCTCTGACCTCCAGACCAGACTCTGGAGATGCCATGGCCTTCGCAACAGATGCCATGTCAGAGCGAAGAGACAGGTTAAACTCATCAAAGCCTAAAGACAGAGAAAAAGAGTTAAAATAATGGTATATTAATAAATCGAAGGTCTAGGATGAGTAAAGGAGAAAAAATACGGCTAGAACTTACGTTCAGTTTCAGTGACAGATGAGCTGGAGGTGATTGTGCTGCTAGGGTAGGACGGAAATGCCCCTGTGAGAGCTACCGAATGATTGATCCATGCTGCTGGGTCTATGGGCCGGATTGGCTCATCTGACAGAGAAGATGGGGAAGGATGTTAGATAAATAGATCTCAAATAACATCTCATCATCATTAAAAACAAATATATATATATTACACATACACACTACCATTCAAAAGTTTGGGGCAGCAAGACTTGAAAGAAGTCTCTTATGCTCACCAAGGCTGTATTTATTTGATCAAAAATATAGTAAAAACAATAAAATTGTGAAATATTACAATTCAAAATAACTGATTTGAATATAAAATGTATTCCTGTGATGCAAAGCTGAATTACTCCAGTCTAATATGCAGCTCAAGAAACATTTCTTTATTATCAGTGTTAAAAAATAGTTTATGCATCATAACTTTTTTGTTTGTTTCAAAAGTCTTAGGCCACCACAAGCTTAGTTTTTTATGACCGTCCATATTTATTTTTCAGTCTCTTTATTAAGAAACATACACAAAATAAAGGAAATGTGTACACAAAAGGTAAAAAAAAAAAAAAAAAAACAGAACAAAATGGCTTCTTTAAGCAAAAATCAGTATTTAGTGTATAGTATATAAAATAAAAGGAGACTTACTACGTGGCAGGGTGAAATAACCTTGAGGAGCAGGGTCCCAACATTTTGCCACAGTCAGAGTGATGGGTCTAAGAGAATTGAAGTGAAATTATAAAACGGTTAGTTCCTGTCCTTGATTCTGATTGGTCAATAGCTGCGCTTTATTCATGATAAAACACAGCTATGACCGCTTCACCCAGTGGTTCTGTGTATCACTACACAACACTCTTAGCAACCACTCTTAGCAACGTAAACTGTTTGTTCTCAATTGATATTGTTCATTGAAGCTTACTGTATTATGTAGAAGAGTGTTGTGAGAAAAAGATAGAGTGCGCGAGTTTATTACCTGCATTCAGATTTAGCATTTTCCTTCAGGTCAGTCCTATGTTCATAATAAAAAATCTGTTTAAATGTCTGATGTATCATCTTGTCCTTTTAACATTTAAGGGGTTCTGACAGCGCTAGTCAAAGCATTTGTCAGTTGCGTCTTGTTCCGTTTTTCAAAACAATTCAGTCTTTTCAATATAAAAGTATTTGCTACTGACTGACACACTCATAAAGACAGTCTTTGTCGCCATCTAATGGCCTAATAATGTAACTTCCGCTGCTGTTCACAGTCAGGGACTATTTTTTCCGGCAGAAGGAAGGCTTTTACAAAAAGTTTACTTCATGAAAGTTGCATTGATACATATTTTTGGCTTTAATATTTGTATTGTGTGATAACCGTTTTATAAAAGCAAAAAGGTACTCACCTTGCTAGTGCTGTATCGTGAATAAGTCACGGCTTACTCCGTTTCGCGTCGTGCCTAACAACGCCCTTCAGCCATGACTTATTCACGATACAGCACAGCCTCTCATACCTTATTGCTTCCTTATAACATTGCATGATATATTAAGGCCTATTCATACCAAGAAAGATAACTATAAAGATAAATGTACTGCATTCACATCAGCAGATGATATCGTTGTTTACTTTAAGTGTGCTGCAGTTTCGTGGTCTGCCACTTTAACGCTCGAGCTATTTTCATTCATTAGCTAGAAAACAAAATTCTGAAAGTGATTCCAACTGTATTGTTTCTCTTTGCCACTATCATTATAGTCGTGGTGTGGACTCTGCTATTCTTTGATATTTAGAAAGATTTTTAGAACTATATCTTTATCTTTATAATTCATCCTTAGTGTGAACAGGCCTTTATGCAAATTATTATACATTAGTTAGTAGACAACAGAGTGTGACACTACTGTACTCTTACTATAATGCTCCCTTCAAGCACAAGTATACATAAACAGCACCACAATGTCATATTGACCAGTGGGATTTTTTTTTTTTTTTTTTTTTTGAGCCTTGATATCAGAGTTGTTGGATTAATTACACCACTAATGTGTACCATTTGCTCTTTGTTTTATTGTATTTAAGTTAAAAAAGATTTAATGTTTTTTTCAGGAGGTGAAAAATAAATTAATATGTGGCATTCCAGGATGACAAGCTTAAGTTAAAGGTAATTCTCACAGACTCACCCTGGTTTGTGGACGATCTCACGGAGTACCCTGACTGCATCATCATTACTCATGTTCTCAAAGTTAATGTCATTCACCTGCACAGAAAAGAAACATTAGAGCTAGTAATTACAACAGAACCCTGCAGCAGTGAAAGTACTTATCTTTTGTCAATTACTATTGAAACGGTGCCAATGTTTGTGCATGGGTGCGACCCGAGTACATGGTTTCAGATTTTAATGTCAAGCCATTACGTTTGACAGGAATTAAAACCGCAGTCACGTCACTCATCTGACTGGCTTGTCGCCCATCGAGTAGAGATTATAATGTGCAGGTCTCACTTTGTGCCTGATTTCCCAGCATTAATCACTTATTTTCTACACTCTTAGAAAAGAAAAAAGTTCAATGGGCTTCTACATAGAATCCTAGGATTCTTGACTTGATTTTAAAAAATACTTTATGCCAAAAAGGAGAGAGAGAGAGAGAGAGAAAAAAAAAGAGAAATGTCTTACATGATTGCATAATACTTTCATGTTTAGGGGGTTATAAAGTATGTTTACGAGCTGCTTAACTGTACTTCCACTTCATAAAATGTAATTAAAAATGAATTAAAACTAAATTAATTCAAATGAAATCCATAAAATTAATCCCTCCTAACATTTTCTATATATGAAGCACCTGATAGAACCCTTTAAGGTTCTATAAAGAACCTTTTCTTCTAAGACAGACACACACCTGCAGCAGCATGTCTCCGGGTTCAATGCGTCCGTCTGCAGCTACAGCTCCTCCCTTCATGATAGAGCCAATGTAGATACCTCCATCTCCTCTCTCGTTACTCTGACCCACTATACTGATGCCCAAGAAATTATACTTCTCTATAGGATACAAAAACAGAGAGAGTATTACACATTCTGAATTAAACACAATTCATATGTAATGAATAGCAGGAAAAATGCATAACACAAACAGAAAATATGACTAAAGAAAGGAAGAGGAGTTAAAAAAAAAAATGGCACTGACCCATGTTAAGAGTGACTGTGATAATATTTAGGGACATGGTTGAATCTGTCACACTGCTGAAAGAGGAAGCCTATAATACAACACATAAAACTCAGTAAAATAAAAAATTGTTCAAATGTCAAATATCAAATGGTTGTTGCATACCCTCTCCAGCCGCGGGCGCTGTTTCCTGCGTCTGCGATGGCGTTTGAGCAATCTAGAAGCTGTGCTCTGCTCAGTGGAGCTGCTGAATCTGATAACATGTTTATTTAATAAAATAAACATTCATAATCAAAGCATAAACTAAAATATTTATTCCCAACTAATTTTGCTTCAGGATCCAGATTTTATCATATAGGACATTAAGTCGCAACCCAACATAGTACAAACATCAAAATGTATCAACTAGTTTATTATTTGTTTTTTAGATGTCTCTTGAATTTTGGTTTTATGCTCTTAACAGCCAATAACTCACTGCATAAAACCATGTTTATCTTTATTGCAAATATGAGCGTCTATTTAAAGTGCTTTTTTAAATTGTACCTTTCATGCAGTGTGTAATATAGATGTTAGTCAATGTAAAAGGTCTGCAAAATTTTAAAAATCAAAGTGCACAACAGATAAAGTTATTCTCTCCTAAAAGAAAGAATCGATTCTGAACTGCTTAAATGAATCATTAGCGATTCCAGTCTCACTTCCTGTTACATATACCTATGTAACAATGTTACAAATGCGCATAATGCCAGGCTACGGTCTTCACTGGCTGCCCGCAAACAATGTCTACTTTGACCCTCAAACACTGTAGCCAACAGAGTGGACAACTGCCTTTTGTCTTCTACTAAGTAACAGATGAGTTTGTTTTAAAATATAATAGAGTTTAATTGGAAGTGCAGTTTTTGACATCAACAAACAAAAGATAAGTCTATTGATTATGCTATCCTAACTATGTGCAAATATTTTATGCATAATATTATTTGCATTTGTCATTGTCTCATGTGCTGCACGCAACCCTATCAGAACATATCTGCAACCCATTTTTGGATTGTGACCCAAAAAGCAAGCACAGATGCTTATACACACATGTGAAGTTAAATCATTTCTCCAACCCCAATCAAGCACACCGTGACTCTGACCTGCTCATGGTATCATCATCATCTGAATCACAGAAGCTTGTGGTGTCCAGTTCACTGCTCATCACTGTGGTGGCACTCTCGTACCCAGCCAGGTGTCTGTCCATACGGGACTGCCCATTCATACGCGGCCCTGAAACAGAAAAAGTACAGCAAAATGAACAACGTACTTCTCAACGTACCAAAATGCTTCTGAGGTAAAGCACAAGAATTATTAGGTAATGTCAAAGAGACAACAAAGGAGACTGAACAGACCATGTTGCTCTATGTTCTCTCTGGGTCGAGGTCTCTCTCTCCTGAAAGACACGACTGACTCTGTCTCTGTCTGATCATCTAAGGACTCCAGGCTGCCTGTAGTGTTGGGACTACACACACACACAGACACACACACACGCACACACATCATGCAATGATTTACATTCAAGACACCTCTGCGCATCTTTGCAAGCTGAATGAAACTTAATTTTTTAACAGCCAGCTGCCTCTGGCAAACCAAACAAGGAACAAAGAGCAAGAGAGTTACATTTAAAACAAAATCACATTCTTAATCAGTATATTTAACATGATTTTGAGTAAAAATACCTGGGGATCCTTACCTGAAAAGACTAACTGCTTTTAGATTTTTTGGATAATGTATCTTGAATATAACTATTTTGTCTTGTGTCATTAGCATTTTTTTTTTACTTGCTTTAACAATAAACAATCTGACTAAATTTATTTCATTTCTTAATTTTTAACAGCCATCTTCATTTAACAGCTTACATTCTACAGTTACATTTCAAGACAACATTTCAGACAACACAAACACTTGATGGTTTTGGGCACTTTCTACACAAACATATTAGATTACCTTGAGGGTATCACGCAAAAGCTTTACACCACTGTGCAAAAGTTTAGGATCGGTTAGTGTTTTTCTTTTTTTTTTTTTTAAGTTTTTGAAAGAAGCCTTTTATGCTCACCAAAGTAGCCATATTAGAGTGATTTCTGAAAGATCATGTGACACTGAAGACTGCAGTGTCACATGATCATTCAGAAATCACTCTAATATGCCGATTTGGACCTCAAGAGACTTCTTTTATTATTATCAATGATCACTGGCACCTTTTGAAAGGTAGTTACATACTCATGACAGGATTTATAAACAGACAAGGTTAGTAAGTGATTAAATCACAATACGGACTGCATAAAGCAAGTCTAAAAATTGTTCAATTGTATATAGATTTACCTTCCAGGTAAAACTCATAGCTTTAAACTAGCTCACAGAGGTCGTGATCACAGAGGGTTCTGCCACAGAATTTTATAGAACAATTGAGTTTTTTTCATAACATGAATTGTGCAACGTTGACAATGTTATTGAACCAGCACTGAACATTATTGAGCTGAATAATGACACTATCTTTTGAAATTAAATTTGTTTCATAATTGATTAATTCTGCAACATTAAAGGCACAGTATGCAAGTCGCTTATTCAAAACACCGTGAATGAGTGTTGAATCATGGGAGTTGTCATCCTCACCTCCACAGCCAATGGAAAGAAATCCGATGGGACTTAGGGAATTGAGAATTGAGGATTGAGTGAATGCTAATGAGAGACATCTGCACGACACACCAACACTCTCATTGGAGAATGACAGGGTATAAAGGAAATTGTTGAATGAAGTCATTATTTTTGTTTTGTTTTTTCACACAAAAAATTATTCTTGTCACTTCATAACATTAAGGTTGAACCACTGTAGTCACGATGACTATTTTAACAATGTCTTTACTACTTTTCTGGACCTTGAATGTGGTCATTTCGCTGCTTTCTATAGGGAATAAAAAAAATCTATTGGATTTCATCAAAAATATCTTAATTTGAGTTCTGAAGATGAACGAAGGTCTTAGGGGTTTGGAACGACATGAGGGTGAGTAATTAATGACAGAAATTTAATTTCTGGGTAACAACTTAACTTAGCACCCATTTTATACTACAAAGCAAAATGGTTCACATATTTTGACTAATCTATGACACAGCTTGGAAAAACAAATAAAAAAGTGATTATCCCTTCAAGGAAAGCTGTAAACTTAGTCACTGACTCCATTCAACAGTAACCACAAAATGACATTCATGGCGAGAAACAGAGATGCAGATTAACATACTGGAAGGAAGGTGGCCTGGAGTCTCCAATCCCCCCTGTCCTCTCGGCGGGAGGTGGAGGCAGGGGAGGAGGGGTGGGTGAGGGCTGAGACGGGACCTCTACTGGAGGGGCTGGGGGCTCGGCTGCAGGGGTATCTGAGGACACCAGCTAACAAGAGAGAAAGATTGTGGAGAGAGTGAAAGTGATCCATGAAAAACAAGGAACTAAAAAGACTATGGGAAAATATCTTATGACAACACCACCACAAATTATTTTTTACCCAACACATACTCGTTGAGCTCACTGAAATGCAAAACTGATCACACAATGCTTCAGGTCAAACATATCCAGTGTCTGGGTTTTACGTAACTATAATTTAAATGAAAACCAAGTTGGAAAGGTAAATGGCTGACAGCGAACAGGAAGAGATCAGCCCTCTTTAAAAAGCTCAAGTAGAACTACAAACAAGGAAGGGAAAAAAACATCAACAATCTTCACAATCTGCAACAAAACACAGTATGCTGAAGTGTTAGAGTCAAAGTCATACTTGAGAAGATAAAGAAACTTCAGATGTGTAATAAAAGGGCACATACAGTATCATTGTATGTCCTTCTCCTTTCTTCATGCTAATGGATGCTAGGTTATTGTACACTCCCTCTCAAGGGACCTTGAGCCATCCTGACGGTGGTCTACTATTTCCATCCCAGTGGGTATGGTTTCGTTCAAGCCTTTTGACTTAAGCACCTGCTTTTCTTTGAGGGCTTTTAGACGAGACTGGATTTCAGTCTCTGTGTGAAGGGTCTGACACATACACTTTGTGCTCTTTAAAGATTTGCTGTGACATAAATCAAAACAGGCCTGATACGCGTCACTACAGGGATGAGGTGCTTCGGCGAAGTTTAGTCAAATGGTGCAGTTTCCACTCATAAACCAGAGAACTGCTTTGACACCATATGAAAGCTCAGTAAAACAAATGTCATTTGGAGGGGAAAAAACTACTGCTGACTGACAGAGAAAACTGGAACAGGAGCAGTTCTTACCCAGGAGACAACTCTTCCGTTGAAGCATGGCAGCTTGGCACTGTCGTCTGAGATCTCCTCCTTCACCACCCTAAGTAAACACAATTATCAAAGTGAGAAAGAATTAAAAAGAAGGAACACACAATTTGACAGATTGTTTGCATGGATGAATGTGTACATCTAGACTATTTTGACTTTACTTAAGCCATGGACAACGTCGTATATACTAGAATTTTTACAATTTATGATGAAAACATACTTACATAGGCAAAACTTGCTGTCACAATGCTTTTTCATATATTTTTTATGTTAAAAGTGCCCCTGTTATGCTATTTTAAAGGTTTTGGAGGTCACCTACAATAGGTTTAACATGATAACACTTTTCTCATAATATACATTGAGTATGAAAACGGTTTGTTCGAAGATTCAGTCTCTCTAAACCCCTCCTTTCCGAGAGTCTACTCTGCTCTGATTGGTCAGATGGTCCAATCTGTTGTGATTGGTCTACCGCTTACAGAGCACGTGTCAGAAACCAAATGCCTATTACCATATATAAATTTCAGCTCTGAAGGTTTCCACAGTGCTTGATACACAGTGATAAGAATGATGACGTCAGATTTCCAAATCAATTCCAGCGTGAACAAACTTGGCAGTAAAACATATATGATTAGAGATGCACAGATATATCGGCCAATAATTGGTATCGGCCGATAAAATCAAATTTTCACACTATCGGCTGATAGTTTAAAAATAGTCGATAATCAGAGCCGATATATCCTGTCAATCAAAAGAGGGCGGGAAAATGTACTGAATTTGTGCTTTGTGTAAAGAAAATGCTAAGAAACCAGTTTGATGTTCAATATTAATAGTAAATATATGAATCAATAACATTCAGAAAGTTAAGAAATATAAATTTAATCTTCAAAATGTAGTTATTGTGTGTTAATATTAATTTGAGTAATGTGTTTGTTTATAACTGATACCAGTTTCTCTGAAACAAATTTATGAGATGGAAAAATAAAGTTTTTATTTGCATTTCTTTCAAAATATAATGCTTAATTAATTATTAATTATAATGAAATTATCATTAATTTGTAAGAAGGTATAAAAGTCAGAACCCCCAAACTATCGGTATCGTTATCGGCAGATATCACTCTGAATAATCAGTTATCGGCCATCGGTAGAGAAATTTAGTATCGGTGCATCTCTAGTCTATTTATGATTTCCATTTCAAATAAATGATGTTCATTTGAACTTTCTATTTATCAAAGATTCCTATAAAAAGAATCTTGGTTTCCATGAAAATATTAAGCAGCACAACTGTTTTCAACATTGATAACAATACGTTACTTGAGCAGCAAATCAATATATTAGAATGATTTCTGAAGGATCATGTGACACTGAAGACTGGTGTAATGATGCTGAAAATTCAGCTTTACCTTCACAGGAATAAATTACAATTTATATATTAAATTGTAATATTGCAAATATATTAAAATAAAAAAATAGTTATTTCAAGTTATAATAATCTTTCACAATATAAGAGTTTTTACTGTATTTTTATCAAATAAATGTAGCCTTAAAGGTGATACAGAGGATTTTTTCATCGACTGAGAATCCAAAGACTGTTACTGAGTTTTTGAAATGAGCGCATGCGTAAGAACAACCCCCCTCCTTCACAGCTCATTTCGATGGAACGCCTCCCAAAACTCGTGCACGAGTATTGGAACACGAGTGTTTGTTTACCACCGGCATTCGCTGTGTCGACTCGTGTTAGTGGATTGATTATGTCGGACTCACCACAGGTAACTCATAATCTGCAGTTGTTACTCCTGTCTCCTAACAAAAACATTGCATGCGGCGCCTGTGGAGCATGGAAAGTTACTGGAGCGCGCAGCCACGCACGTCTCGCACAGTGAACGTCATGGGAGTGATTGACAAGCCAGAGGGCCAATCCGTGCACGTCTTTCACAAGGAACGTCATGGCAGTGATTGACAAGCCAGAGGGCCAATCCGTGCACGTCTTTCACAAGGAACGTCATGGCAGTGATTGACAAGCCAGAGGGCCAATCTTTGGCTGATGTTTTTAAGGCCCTACCTCGTGCACAGATGATGTATATTAATATTATTACTTTCAGTGCACCTAACAAATAGTCTTTTATCAGTTAGTAAAGACAGTTTCAAGTAATATTGCAAAAATGTATAAAACAAAACATCCTCTTTAGCACCTTTAATTGGTGAGCAGAAGAGACTTCAATAAAAAAACATTTTAAAAATCTTACAGACAACAAACTTCTGAACGGCAGTGTACCATTCATATTACTGATACTTCCAAGACTCATCACAAGTCATTTTTGCTAATCCGACAAAATTTCAGCTATGTTAGGCAGCTATTAACATCATCTTGTTTAAAATACAGCAGGACTGACACTGCCCTAACAATGTATAATACAGCACAACAAACGTTTAAGTTCTCAAGGCATAAAAATGGATGTACAAGATCAATGAATGTTTTTAACAACATTCAGTACTGACTAAAGAGGGCAACCAGCCAGAATCCTACTGAGCCCTCAAAGGGTGCCAAAGTAATTTAAATGTATATCAGTAATAGTGATGCTTGCCTTAGGAAACACCACTAATAAATATAATAATATTACATAAATATTAAATGACTTTTTTTATAGTCTTTTTCCTTGCCTGAATGTGCACAAACCATTGCCAATTCTTCTCTGCACCAAACAAACATTTAACTTGATGATGCAACTCTACAACAATTTCACAAAGCACTTCCTGAAAGCAAAGCTCTCCTGCATTTTAACGCTTGCGAAACAATCCCACCCCCAAACTCTCTAATGACGCTAATTAAGCCCAACATCTGTACTTGAAAAACAACCCTTGACCTCTAACATGGCCCACAATAACACACTCACGCACTAGAACCACAACCTCACATGAAAACCTGCTTTCAACAAAAGCTCTTACAAGAGAATGAGTTCTGGACATGTTAAGTCTGCAGACCGTATTACAATTTGGCAAACATTTGTATATTTATTTTAATTCAGAAGATTTGTACAAAATCTAAGAAACAAGGTAGGAGGAATAAAACCTGCCTGGAATTTGGTCTGTACTTTTAAGGGGATGTAAACTGCAGAGAGAATGTAGAGGGGCCCTGGAGAGACCGAGGGGTCCCCTGCTCCTTTCTCTCTCTCCCTCTCATTCACTCTCATTCTGTTGATTCTATCCCAGACACTAAGCAAATGGCCCGTCTCCAACCTCCAACCATATCCCTCCCCAAACAAGGCCCAGCAATCCCAGCCACACACAGTCAGACTGACAGCTGGCTCTTCACACTGTAAATCAGCACGGCAGCATCACAGCACTCTGCCCCACTCCACTACCGTATCAGCTTACATCCACATCCAACGCCGTTCAACAATAATACACACACGTCCACCCTTTTCCACAATATAAAAAACGGGCGAGACATTGACGGCCCTTCTTCCAAGGTAGGAAAGAAGAAAAGATCGAGTCTTCAGATTTCACTTTCCCACTAAAATTCACCAAAAAACAAAACAAAAAAACCAACTAGATCTCATTAATGCAGTTACACCAATCTAGCACTATTTTACTAGAACAGGAAACAGCAGACATATCTCATTGACATTTTGGCTGCTGGATTAAAAATGCTAATTTGCAAATCCCTGTAAAACAATGCTAGTTCCACTCTTCTGATGTAAATTTGTCAGTGTTAATGAAAGACAGAACAGACCCTCGGTTGTTTTCTTGTTTTATACTATAGTCGGTATGTGTATATTTTCTCTACACATATATTGCTATACACTACCATTCAAAAGTTTGAGGTTGGCAAGATTTTTTCAAATGTTTTGAAATAAGTCTCTTATACTCATCAAGGCTGCTTGATCAAAAATACAATAAAAATAGCAATATTGAGAAATATTATTTCCATTTCAAATAACCGTTTTCCTTTTGAATATATTTTAAAATATAATTCATTCCTGTGATGCAAAGCTGAATTTCTCCAGTCTTCAGTGTCACATGATCCTTCAGAAATCATTCTAATATGCTGATTTGATGCTCAAGAAACATTTCTTATTGTTATCAATGTTGAAAACAGTTGTGCTGCTCAATATTTTTGACAAAACGGTGATACTCTTTTTCTGGATTCTTTGATGAATACAATGTTCAAAAGAACAGCATTTATTTGAAATAGAAACATTATAATGTTGTCACATTATAAATGTGTTTACTGTCACTTTTGATCAACTTGATGTGTCCTTGCTGAATAAAAGTATTAATTTCTTTTAAAACAAAAAAATCGTAGTGACTTTTGAACGGTAGCGTAGGCTATTTATTATAGCAACAAAATGAAACATTATAATAAATTAACATCGTCAAGACTCCACATAGCACCTGAAATTATTGACAGGCAGTATAAAATAAATGCAACCGAGTAACGTGCATTTGCGTCAGTGACTCTACATTTATAGTGCTTCAGGTAAACGTCTTTGATTCATATGCATGTGAACATAAGTGTAAGCTGTCAAACTGATGGACTATTTACAGTCAGATGATAACATCCTAATTTGCTAAGATTACTGCAGACATTCCTGGAGCATCTGGAGAATGCATAACAGACAAGTACGTGGCTAAGATTTATTGGCTGGTATTCTGTCCATGGCAGGACGATTCAGGCCAAATATGTGGTCTGAGACAAAGAACTCCACTCTTTATAAAACATTTAAAAAAAAGCACCGGCAAGACAACAGCGGGACACTAAAAACTTGGCATGTATGCAAAGAAGTAAGGGAAAGGATGAGGATTTTACTACATGATGAATATGATCTACCTAATGTTTAGGTAGAAGACAGAATATATAAATTATTCACTACCGTTCAAAAGTTTGGGGTCGGTAAGATTTTATGTTATTGAAGAAATCAAAAATACAATAAAACAGTAATATTGTTAAATATTTTTACAACTTAAATAACTGTTTTCTATTTTAATATATTATAAAATATAATTTATTCTTGTGTTGGCAAAGTTGAATTTTCAGCATCATTACTCCAGTCTTCAGTGTCACATGATCCTTCAGAAATCATTCTAATATGCTGATTTGCTGCTCAAAAAACATTTCTGATTATTATCAATTTTAAAAACAGCATAATATTTTTGTGGAAATCGTAATACAAATGGAAACTTACTGTAAACTTACTGACTTACGGTCACTTTTGACCAATTTAATGTTAGTTTGCTGAATAAAACTATTCATCTCTTTAAAAAAAAAAAAAAAAAAAAAAAACAAACAAACACGGTGGTGTGCATTAAAAACTGAAGAATTTAGAGAAATTCTGTTTCTCATATCAACCAGAAGAGAATATGACTACATATTTAATTGAAATAATAGCATTCAGTGTAATTATAAATAATACAGATATCAAATAATAGCCTAGTAGTGTTATAGCTGTATACAACACAACTAATATAGACCAAGTATTTCTTATTTAGACTAACTTACACCAAGTGAGACTGCAGAAACTTTTAAACTCTCTCGAGACATTGTGAAATGCAGTTACTTTGCAATGATGGCTTGATACGATTAGACCACCCAGACAACTGTCCTTCTCGGGGAAAACCCTTAACAAGCTATTACAACAACATCTCACACAACTTACGAACATATTCATTTCCTACACAGAAAGAAAACTGCTTTTGTTCTGGATTTTCGCGAAAATCTTTGTGTGCTTCACTTACCCGAAGTCCTGGTCCATAGACTTGAAGAAGAATTTGTAGTTCGGCTTGTTCAAGACTTGTTTAAAATCCAGCAGAGTGATTTTCTCAGCCGCTATGGGAATTTTCACCAAGTACGGCGTCTCCTCTTCGTCAATGTGATAAATTATTTTAGTCTCCGCCATGTCTCCTCACTTAAATCGACTTTCCCGTTGTTCTACGAAAGTATGGAAGAGGCGGCGGCTATCCTGCTAACGTTAGCCAGCGCTCCGGAGAAAAGGGGGTTGAGGAAAGTCGTCTACTCTAGACCACAATACTACTATCCAATAACACTGCCCTGGACAGGGCATCCAGCATAAACAAAGAAAAACTGCGCTATTGTGCCCAACTTTTGGCCTCTTGAGCACTCGAAAGTCTCATGATTTAGTTTGTTAAAAACACAGCTATAACCAACCACACTTTAACGACATTCCCCCTTACAAAAACACACGGGAGATTTGAAATAGTTCTCTCCGGCTCGGGCCAGCGCGGCGGCGTGTGACGAAAGAGAGGCGGCCAGGACTTCCCACTGGTCCGCTTGTTTGTACAGGGGCACGTCCATACGGGTGTTTTGTGGTACTAGCTTCTAGTGGTGGAAATTTTGATTCACCCTTTGACTCGAATCTTTTGAATCAGTTCACTAAAAAGATTCATTCACCTACCCTTTCTGCAGAAGCCAGTAGGCGGCAACATGCTGGCTGCGTCCGAAATAGCATCTCCTGAGTAGGTTGCTATTTTGAATTAGTTCACAACCGCTAAATAGTACGTTCTATTAGGCTTATATAGTATTAATTCGTGTGGTATGAATGTAATCTGGACGCACTGCATTTGCCATGTTGCCCTTATCACGTGACCAACCAGCTTCAGTTGAGTCGCTTCACTGCCATTCACAAAAGTCTTGTTCGAGCTGCATCGGCATTGTGCAGACCGATCGGCGTATGACATTAAAGGGATAGTTCACCCAAAAATGAAAATTTGATATTTATCTACTTACCCCCAGCGCATCCAAGATGTAGGTGACTTTGTCTAGCATTCATTGAAGTATATTGCGCGAGACATCACTTCCACTGTCAGAGCACGATCAGACCTCACTAAACGAGTGCTGAACGGAGTTGGACATAGTGGTGTATTAGAGGTAAAAAATGATATAAATACTGTTCGGTTTCTCGCACAAACCGATCGTTTCGTGTCTTAGGATATCAATGTGTCGTCACGAGCTGCAGGGTTTTATTTGGATTTTTCTATGCAAGTTTTTTCGACTCTTATTGTTCGAGTTCCCATTCACTCCCATTATTTGACTGACAGACGGCAACAGTTGGAGTTAAAAATCATCATTTGTGTTCTACTGAAGAAACAAAGTCACCTACATCTTGGATGCGCTTGGGGTAAGCAGATAAACATCAAATTTTCATTTTTGGGTGAACTATCCCTTTAAAGTACCGCGAGAGATTGGAGAACAGACAGCTCCTTATGTTTTTGAAATTCTTTCCCGTGGCCTCGTGATAGCTAGTAAAGAGTCCATCTTATGTACATTTCAGAATCTCGTCAAAAGAACTACAAGCTACTTTTGGCCTACTCTTTTATGAGTACTGTGAATTCGGACACTTCTTTTGTCACACACTGTTTTTCGCCTATAGTATAGGGAAGTATGCGATTTCAGATGCAACAGCTGATGTTATGAAAGAGTCATTGAATAATTCACTCAACCAATACGTTAAAAAGTCGTTCATGTCCAAAAAAGCATTTTATTGTACATATTACTGCTGCTCCGAGCCTCACTCATATGTGACCCGTGCTGGCAAAATGAGTCACAATGAGCAAATTCTCAAAAATGAGTTAGTGTCTAACAAAAACACTTCAAAATGGTGTATGATTTGTTGGAATCAGACAAAAAATGACTGAGCTACACCTGTTTAAATTCGATAGAGTCAGAAAAATCTTGTTAGTTTTCTGAAGTTTCCAAAACAAAATCACCTAGGAACCATACATTAAAATCCCTAGTGGTAATAATACCACCAAATTTGGCACACACCAAATCAAAACCCATATATGGGAAAAATATTCCATAATGCACCGCACGGTATGTTTAGAACAGGGATGGACAACTCCGGTCCTGGAGGGCCAGTGTCCTGCAGAGTTTATCTCCATCCCTGATAAAAACTCACTTGCCTATAACTTTCTACTAATCCTAAAGACCTTGATTAGCTGGTTCAGATGTGTTTGATTAGGGTTGGAGCTAAACTCTGCTGGACACTGGCCCTCCAGGACCGGAGTTGTCCATCCCTGGTTTAGACCAATCACCGAAGGCATTGAGGCTAGAATTGTGAATCCTCACTTGCCTTACGATTCGATTTAATTATGTTTCAGAGAGTAACATTTCAATTATAAAATGATTCTAGATGCATCACGTTGCATCTTTTCCTCATAATAATTCTATCACAATATAGCTATTTTTTGTTATTTTATTAAAGCTATTTACTAGCCTATAATACATTGTAAATGCACATATGTCGAGTTTTACTGCAGATAGGCCTTATTTTTCTAACAAATTATTCTCAAATCATTGTCAATAAACTTCAGTTTCTCATTTTTACAACTTGCCACGTGTATTGTGACAACAAACCTTGCTATCAGGGTTATTTTCTTTTCCTGGGCAATTTTGGTGGCAATGTACACAAAAAAGGTTTGTAACTTTTATCCTTTTTGACTAAAAAGGATAACAGTATTCATCTCTGATTTTATATGCAAATATATTTTCAGTCATCTGAATTGATAAAGTACAATCAATCAAAACCGTTTACAGATGTATCCTTGTGTATCATCCACAAGAGGGACTCATGATCATTTCTGAAAAAGCCCATTCTGGACAGTCTCCACGATTCAGTCACTTCTAGTTAAAAATTATTTCATTCAAATGCCATTCATTGTTGTTGTTGTTCTAAACAAACAAACAACAACAACAACAAAAAATTTCTTTTCTATACTCTTCATGTTTGCATAAAACAACATTCTGTACATAAAGTTAGAGAAAAGAGAGAATATTACCCTTTATTCACAAAATATGTAGATAAATATTCACATAACAGTCAAGGACAGAGATTATTGTAAGACTATACACACATTGTAATTTGAACAAAATTAACTAACATAGAGAGGGCCCATAAAGTATTTGAACATTAAAAAGTTTAAACCTGATATATAAAATAAATTGAATTAAACACAATAATACAGAGCTATTCTCAGATCTAATCTCACAATTTTTTGCATTTCTTTTAAAGGTACAATATGTAACTTTTTTGAACAGTTGAACAGAGAAGATTCTGCTGGCAAAAAGAGAACGTGACAGAGCTTGTAATAAAATGAGAATAAACACTGGCTTGGCTTTTTGGAGATGGCAAGAACTGAGGGATTTGAAATGTTGTAAAAGTGACGAGGAGATGGTGTTTTTACTCAGTATGTGAGTAAGGTATTTTATTGAACAGATAAATTGCCATATGTAGCTCTCTAACAGAGTTCATTGTAAAGCATTATATATTGTGATGTCCTTCCGCAGAATGCATGCAGTTTTGTTTTTTAACCGCTAGAGGGCCAAAAGTTACATACAGTTACATTCTTAAACTTTATATACTCTAAAATGTTTTGCTTAAACTCTGCTCATGCTATCTAAAATTGCTAATAAATGCTTAATATTTTATTATTTAATCCAATGGCATTCAAACATTTATGTGTTCAAATATTTTTAGGTCAACTGTAGATTTAATTGCTTATCCTGTCGGTTGACAGAATTGACAAAAACAAGTAATCAAAATTATCTATTTATAATGATCTAAAAGTTCTAATTTTTGTTACATGCAGGGACAGAATAAATATATTAATGTATATACATATAGGGGATATACACCCATGTCCTTAATTTCCTAATTGTGGAAAAAGCTTGGCCCAAACACAACCCCAAGAACACAAGTCAGCACAAACATAATCCAGAAGATGATAGCCAGAACCTGAACACACATCAGGCTCTTCTTGTGACTCCTCAGAACCTCCATCTCCCGATGCAGCACCCCAGCTGGGTTTACCCTTTCTGTGCCGTCTCCCATCTGCTCCACCCTCAGACTAACAGTGGGCAGGATTATGAAGCGGGTATCCCTCTCCCCCAGGGACAGAACCAACCGCTGGGTCACCGTGGCCAGCCGGGCAGACACCGACGCAGGCAGGCGAAAGGCTACGGGAGGGAGCTGGGCGAGAATCCGTGAGTTGCAGGGGAGAGAGTATGTGTCGCCACCCTGTAGCGGGGTGGAGTGGCGGCACAGGGGGCAGGAGATTGAGGGGGTGCTGTTGGGGTCAGGCGGGTGCAAAGGAGTGAGCTGGATTTTGCGGAGACACTCCGTACAGAAGACGTGAAGGCATTCCAGCATGCGTGGGAGTTTGGAGTCCTGGTCGTACTCCTGATAGCAAACAGGACACTCCACCTCTGGAGACTCTGAAGGCACCTCAGTTTGTGCAGGGGTTGGTTGAGTCTCTGACATGATGGAGGAAGCTGTGATACCACAGAGCTTTTAATCTTCAGTAGAGACTTCCAGAGTCGTCCTCTTCTGAATTAACCTAGAAAAAAAAGTTATTATTTTAACATATGAGCCATATGAGATCCCAGCTATTCATTGAGAAAGAATGTTAGTTTTTGGTGCTATATATGTATGTCCTTAAACATTTTCATATAAACATACAAATTTAAAACACTTTTTATCTGGCAGATTAATCAGGTTTTATCTTCACATGCTATCAGAAATGTCCTACTTCCCACTTCTGAAGTTGTAATTATGAGCTGTGAATTTTTAATTAATCATAACTAACATTTCTTTGTCCTTGCAGGATTAATATTTACGGTTTTGAAACCTAAATGTCCCCAAACCTTGGGCCAAAGTCAGTGCGTGTCTTAATCATGTCTGAATATAACAAAAAGGGAAATGAATACGGCTAGACAACTGTCTAGATATAATAGCCCCATGACATATTGAGTAATCCACAAACTAATAAACCCATGATTTGGGCAGATCTAAATTTCCTTTTACCTAGTAACATAAGGGCTTGAACCCAGACACTAGAGAATCTTACTTCCATACTCAAGTGATAGTGTTTAACGGAGCACTAAAGATCTTATTCCCAAGTGGTAATGCTCAAACAGGCTGAGACGTCGATCGACTTTAACAGGTATTGAAGTACGCTTAGAGTACAAATTCATAGGCGTCTGGAACACCTGGTTTAATTTAAAGGTGCCGTAGAACGTCTTTTTAAAAGATGTAATATAAGTCTATGGTGTCCACTGAATGGGTCTGTGAAGTTTCAGCTCAAAATACCCCATAGATTTTTTAAATTCATTTTTTTAACTACCTATTTTGGGGCATCATTAAATATGCGCCGATTCAGGCTGCGGTCCCTTTAAATTCTCGTGCACCCCACCCCTGGAGCTCGCACTTGCCTTAAACAGCATAAACAAAGTTCACACAGCTAATATAACCCTCAAAATGGATCTTTACAAAGTGTTCGTCATGCAGCATGTCTAATCGCGTAAGTATTGTATTTATTGGGATGTTTACATTTGATTCTGAATGAGTTTTATAGTGCTCCATGGCTAACGGCTAATGCTACACTGTTGGAGAGATTTATAAAGAATGAAGTTGTGTTTATGAATTATACAGACTGCAAGTGTTTAATAATGAAAATAATGACGGCTCTTGTCTCCGTGAATACAGTAAGAAACAATGGTAACTTTAACCACATTTAACAGTACATTAGCAACATGCTAATGAAACATTTAGAAAGACAATTTACAAATATCAATAAAAATATCATGCTATCATGGATCATGTTCGTTATTATTGCTCCATCTGCCATTTTTCGCTATTGTTCTTGCTTGCTTACCTAGTCTGATGATTCAGCTGTGCACATCCAGACGTCATGCCCTTGTCTAATGCTTTGAACATGGGCTGGCATATGCAAATATTGGGGGCGTACACCCCGACTGTTACGTAACAGTCGGTGTTATGTTGAGATTCGCCTGTTCTTTGGAGGTCTTTTAAACAAATGAGATTTACATAAGAAGGAGGAAACAATGGAGTTTGAAACTCACTGTATGTCATTTCCATGTACTGAACTCTTGTTATTTAACTATGCCAAGGTAAATTCAATTTTTAATTCTAGGGCACCTTTAAGTCAGGTGCGTAGGAGAAAATCTACCACAGAGCTCATCGCATTCAAGTGGTTTGTTGTCAGAAAAAAACAGGAATCATGGAGGACACTGGGCTTATTCTTGCCTATTTATTTGGAAAATCTTATTAAAGCCAAAATGACATTTAGAGTCTCATTCACTGACAACCATATAAACATTCACCGGGCTATTTAGTTTCTGGAATTTTGGTCAAATACAGTCTATTTCACTATACACTTCAAATAATTATTTATATATGTAAATATGCACTACTTTAACCAGAAGACAAGGCGTTGTAGCTGTTGTGGAAAAAACTAATAAACAATAGCAGTCACAGCAGCAATCGTTTCCCCCTCGGCCATATTTAAAGTTTGGCTCGCCCAACTGACTTGGGTATGAAAATTATCCCCAATCTTCCCAGTGGTAAATACTACTTGAGAGGGCCTTCATGTCCAATTTTTAACTAGGACACTTGTACGATAATTCTGATGGCACATGAAGGCAGCATAGGAAACAGTGATGCCACCAATTTTTGCAAAAAGAGGGCTTTTGCATTATTTTGAAAAAAAAAAAAAAAAAATCTTTCCACAAGATGAAATAAATCCTATTTTATAGAAGGTGCAAATAAACACAAACACAAAAACTAAACTCATACCGCTGATAAAAACAAAGGGAACAGTATTTAAATTAAAATGGTCAAATATTAAATGTCACACTGGGAATTCTGGGAATGTAAATTTACAAGGTGACCTGTTCTTTTTCACTTCCAAAAACTATAACTGTATTTTACTTTTTCAGGAAATGTCTTGATCTACTACAGTTTTCACCATATAGTATCACTTTTTACGTGTACGCGAGGGTCAGCGTATAATGCGCGTGACGCGAATTCTGTCATCAGAAGAGTATGCGCATACTGTACGCGCACCGCCGGATTTTTGTAACCACGCGTACAGTGTTGCCAACTGCTTTCAATTAAAATGGGCTAAAACTTGTAGCTAAATGTCACTAGATGACATCATAATGGCAAATTCATTGATCTATATAAATATGAATATAGATCAGTGGGCAAAATAAGAATCTAGATAAGGTTTGTCCAAGAAGTTGCTAGATTTGTCCCTAAACTTTTGAAAAAAGTATCAAAAGGGGCAGGGAAGTCACTAAATCTAGTGAAAAAAATCGCTACATATGCAATACTGCGGCGCATACTTCTTCTCTTTTTTTTTTAGCAGTAATTAGTTTGCCGTGCCCTGGCGGCGGTGATTCACAAGGTAGTCAAAGAAAAACTGCATAAACAGAACAGACCGGAATGCATGCAAGGCAAGCTACAGTGACAATGGAGGCCTACATAGACAAGAGATTGTGCGAAGAGGTTAGAAAGTACCCGCATTTGTGTCTACATGGGTTGCAACTCTTCGCGAGAGAAAGCTCAAAACTGCGCATGCGTCGAACGCCTACGTGCGAGTCAAATGAAGTAGCCTATACTTTCCAAGGCTGTGGACATACACTAGCCTACGTGTAAAAAAAAATGAAGTATAGGCCTACCTAGGGCTTTACTGGTAAACCAACAGGTTTTACTGTAGCATTTTACAGTCTTTTTCTGCTAAAATTACAATTATTTTTTACAGAGTATGAAATTAATGACTAACTGTCTTAAGTTTTAAGTGCTACAGTTTGTATGTTCTTTACCATTGTACAAATAAACATGCATATAAAGATGAAACACTCTACTTTTTATTTACAAGATTTTAAACCTGCTTAATCAGGACTCATCTAGTTTATAAAAAAGTGGAACTGACCATTTCACAAGTTACTTCTCTCACACTTCCTGCGCACGAAATCACTTTCGTGATGAAATGTTGAACTGTCTTAGCACAGACTAAAGTGTCACATTGACATGATTGATTAGCCTATTATACTCATACATATACAGTAAATATGAAAGTGTCGCCTTTGGTATCACATTCATGATGATTCATCAGATTTAGCTTTCTTGTGCACATTGAATGGGAAACAGTAGTCTCATAAGCTGCAAGTATTAAAAAAGCTTTCAAGTATTAAATATGTACACATTTATGATAACCGCACATATAAAAATGACAAATATGTCAGGGTTTATTAGAACTGTTTACTTCTAATAAACCCAGCTGTCTGTTTTCTTATTAGTGTTGCAGCAGTTTCAATCCAACTCTCGAGTGGACATATAGTCAGAGCAACCATCACTCACAGGAGGGGCTGCCTAGCAATGCAAGTCTCTAAAGAATTAGCAACAATATCTTAGATGTGCAGACTTGGACTTTTACATGTATGAAAATTTAAGTTCTATGCATTTGTGTTTCATTTACATTTGTAGTTGCAATTTACAATTGTAGCTGAAATAAAATACACAGCATTAAACAAAAAAGCTTGAGATCTGGCCATGTGACTTGCACTTACACAATGGTATTGTTTTCAGAAAGAATAAATGTAGTTACAGTGAAAAGTGGATTATTTATTCAAGAAAATTGGCAACAACATAGAAATGTCAAGTAAATATCTATTAATTTATCAGTGAGTTTATTTGCGTAAGACGGCTTACATTGCTGTCACTCAGTGTTCTATTAGCTCAGTGCATGAAAGATTCACTCACCGGTCCAGCCCCTCTGTTTTCTTTCAAGATGAAGCGGTTTGTGCCTTTTCAAACGTGAGCGCAGGTTCCATTGTGGGACAGTTTAAAGTCACAGGTCAGAAAAAACTCTTGACTCAGCTTTGTCACCATTTAGCACGACCTGCTTTTACGCTGCACGTGTGTTTTTGTACGCTAACCAATGTCTCTTTCTTACAGTCGCTTTCCCTCCCCTGATGCCATGCTTTGTATCGCTGGGGTGGGAGCTGGTTTCACTGACATTTATTATCAAGAGATGACTTGGTTACTAGGAGAGGGAACAGCAACAAGAGCTCTTGTTGCTGTGGGATGCTTTCATAGATGTGCCACTATGCAAAATATTACTTAAATATTACATAAATTTACCTTTGCTTTTGATACAGTACAGTGCTGTGAAAAGCCATGTACACTCCATGAAATTAAAGGGTTAGTTCACCCAAAAATGAAAATTCTGTCATGTATTACTCAACCTCATGTCGTTCCACACCCGTAAGACCTTTGTTCATCTTTGGAACACAAATTAAGATATTTTTGATGAAATCCGATGGCTCAGTGAGGCCTGCATTGAAAGCAAGTTAATTTACATTTTCAAATGCCCAGAAAGGTACTAAAGACACATTTAAATCAGTTCATGTAACTACAGTGGTTCAACCTTAATGTTATGAAGCGACGAGAATACTTTTTGTGCGCCAAAACAACAAAATAAGGACTTTATTCAACAATATATAGTGATGGGCGATTTCAAAACCCTTCTTTGTGAAGCTTCAAAGCTTTATGAATCTTTTGTTTCGAATCAGTGGTTCAGAGCGCCAAAGTCACGTGATTTCAGTAAACGAGGCTTCATTACATCATAAGTGTTTCGAAATTTCAATGGTTGACGTTACTTTGGCAATTTGATACGCGCTCTGAACCACTTATTCGAAACAAAAGATTCGTAAAGCTTCAGTCCAGTGTTGTTTTTGACCATATTAACTTTCATATATGGACAGAAACAGGTAAAACCTTCTTCAAAAAAAATCTTCTTTTGTGTTCCGCAGAAACATGTCAGTCACACCAAGTTGAAACATCACGAGGATGTCAGTAAATCATGACAGAATTTTCCTTTAAGCACTGAAGAACACGGCACCATCATGCCAAAACCAAAAGAGGAAGGTTTATGCATCTAGAAAGGCATTAAATACTTTCACTTATCATTGCTGTTCAAATAAAGTTGGGCATTATTATGCCCATTAAATAAGGACAGCACATTTCATAGTATACACTTACTTTTTCCACACACAGATTATATTTGGCACTGTAACAATCCATGTTATTGTTGCATTAGTAAATGATTAAGAGCTTTTTGCCCTTGAACTCATGAGACTGCAGACGGTCACAGGTTTTGCTTTGTTTTAATGAGTGTTTAACAGCACGTTCAACTTGACTGGAAGTGATATATAATCAGCCAGCGTTTTTTCATGGATAACATTCTCAACTTCCTTTGACCTTTTTTTTTCTTGATCACGTATAACACGTCAGGTCTCCTCTTTCAGGATTTACTAGGAAACACAGAAATTATGTACTTTTTAGGTATTGCTACAATAATTTAATATCACACACACACACACACATGTGTGATATTAAGTTATTATATTATAATTATATATATATATATATATATATATATATATATATATATATATATATATATATATATTATAAATAAAGTTGGGGCATTATTATACCTAATTACATTTAAAAAAGGACATTTAAAAAAAGATTTTTTTTGTGTGTGTTTAGATCAAAGTTAATAGTTTGCCAACATTTTCAATAAGATATATATTGAAAATGTTGACAAAATATTAACTTTGACCTAAACACAAAAGCATTAGATAACTGATTAAACAAATGTGGGTTCTGGAGAAGAAAGCTGAGAAGAAAACACTCTGAGGAAGGGACAGCCGGCTAAAGCCAGTTTAGAAACAGTGCGGCACACCCAAGCCCAAGTAAGGGAATGACGGGGAGGGAAATTACAGGAGAGGAGTGCATTCTGGGAAATAACAGTGGGGTGAAGAGGTTTTGTTTGGATAAGGCTCTCAGCTCTGGTGTATTGTATATCCCTTACTGTAATCATTTGTTTATTTTTATAAAACAGTTGTTTGCTCCAAACTTACAGAAGGGGAACTCAATGTTTCATAAAGACATTGATTCTGGTAAACTAAGTAGGGAAAAAGGGCCATTGTATGTGACATATATAATAATTGTACTGTTGTCTTGTACAGTGTCAACTGTCAAAAACCTTACATAATTCTGTGAGACAAGTCTGACAAGTTAAATGTCACCTTGAATCTAAAAATACCTTTAAAAAAACTTTATAATTAATTAATTATACAGCATTTTTTAAAAACAATTCAGTGCGGGTGAATTCAGGTAAACTGAGCCTCTTTGTCATTGATTTACTGGATTTACCAGAATTAACCCTACATATCAGTAAGATCTAGACACCCACACACTGGCCAAGTTTCAGTTTTCCCTTTTGGGAACATAGCCTATGTGCCTTCATAAATCTAAAATGCCTGGCAAAATCAGTAAATGGGGAATTCCGACTTAATACAAGCTTTAATTATTTCTATTTAGGGCAACAAGTGAACTGACAAATAACAAATACAAGTGTACAGAAATATGGTAAGATACGTAGGCCAATCTGATTTAACTTTTGATAAAGTTATGTCATGCATTTGGAGGCCAGAAAAGGACTGTAGTCTGTCTGAAGGTAAATGACATCACCGCGTTTAGAGCTGATGACATCACTGTGTTTGGAAATGCAAGTCCTGTTGCTAAAGGGAGTGTCGCTAAGGGGTGTGTGTGTGTGAGTCCAAAACTTAAGCTCCTCCCTCCTACGTACTGCCTTCACTAAACAACTATATAAGAATCCCCAACGTGAGTCACCGGCACTTTACTATCAAGAGCTTCAAGAAGAGTTCGCAACAAGAAACATGCAACAGGACACAATGGTTCCAGAAATGGAGTGCGGAATCTGCTACCAATCTTACAACACCGGTCGGCGGTGTCCTCGGCAGCTGAGCTGCAAACACTCGTTTTGTGAGAGCTGTCTGTCGATGCTCGCGCAATCCGCGAAGATTCCCGAGCCCCGGATAGCGTGTCCGCTGTGCCGTCACTCCACGTCGCTGTCAGATGCGAGAGTCCAGGAGAACCTACCCGTAGACGAGGACATTTTTGAGCGGCTAGTATCCGCGGGCAGCTTGGAGGAGTGTACGGATGACGACGAAGACACCGAGGAGCCCAAGCAGGACGCGTCCAGCCCACCAAAAGAGGATGTTTCACCGCCACCAAGATCACGAAAAGGACACCTGATGAAATGCATACGGCGCCTGTGTAAAAAAGTCAACGGGGATGTGCGGAGAAGTGAGTATTTTACCTCGATAACGTGCTTTTGTAAACAGTCATGTGCGTTTGAATGTCTTTAATAATACTTAAATTAAGTACCTAAAGAACTAATTGTCATGTGTGTCACTTGTGTTTTCAGATTGCATGACTGATGCGGACTTGAAGGACCTGGCAATGATGTCCTGCTACATGATGTGAAAAGTTGTTGAACTGTTGTTCTCAGACATTCCAAAAGATGAAACCACACATGCATGATTTAAGAGACCAGGTGTAATCATTTGAATCAACGACTGGAAAACGTACTGCTTTACTGCTATTCCGAATAATTGGGATGGGCATGGCTCCTTCCATGTCTGTGGGTGTCAGTGCCCTGCCTCAAGCTAATGGGTGACAACTCGCAATGGGAGCCTATAAATGCCATGTGTTTGTGTTTGTGTTTCCACTGAAAAGGTGGAATGTCAGTGCCTGCGGGACACAGGAGGACTGTTTGCTTTTGGGTGTGACTTGTTGCCATAGCAGACATTTAGGGTTGTCCCAGAGCAACCCATAAACATAAACAAAACATGATAAAAAAAAAAAATGCTGAAATGAACTACATTGCCAATAGATTATTCATTTTTTAGGCCAATGTAATTTTTTTTGGTGCTGTTTTTTGCTGTTACAAAATCATGGAAAGAAAAAAAGAAAGAAAGAAAGCGGGTTTCTCCTTTTTAATTGTCATTTAATTGTACTGAAGAATTGCTATGAAATGTTACTTGTATTTGTTGTATCCTTTTAATTAAGAAGTTTTTCAGTGTTACATTTGTATCAAATGATAGAGCCTAAATTATGTTTGTACTTTTTTTAATAAGTTTCACGATCACAAATTTATTTTATGTATTTATTTTTAAGTATTTTTCTACATTTTTATTAAGATAAAATATGGAATTACTGTATACTGCTACATTTGTACCAAATAAAAGTTTTTATTATTTATAATTAATTCAGTTTAGCACACTGTTTGTCTTGTACTTGTTTTAGAAAATAATAGAGTCTCACATATTCATATTTTTAAAACCCATGGAAATATGTGAGAATGTGCATGTCTTTAGCTTTAAATGCATTCAGGTGGACCTCATCAGTGATCAGCATGATACTGATCAGCAATGTTAGCGTATCAGGGAACCTACATCAGTAGGGTAATTTTGAGCAGGTGTGACAAAAAGCTTTGTGTGGCACGTAAACACAAGTTCATTAGTCCTTAAAACATGTTTCTTCAATACTATCTGAGGTAAGCATTCAGAGCTTCATTGCAACAGTTCATAAATACATTTTTCCATTGTTGTAATTCTTAAGAATGACTACTTTTTTATAGACTGCCATTGGTTTGTTTGGTTCTCTCTGTTGTGGGATGTTTTCCTGAACTGTCAGTAGGTAAGGTTTAGTTTTAAAGAATAATCTCAGTCTGTAAATATTTAGATTGGCTATGGGTGTTTTTCAGAAAATATATTGCATAAACTCGCTTTAAATTTCCTGCCATATCCATTTAGAAATGACTAAATATATTGTTGGTTCATCACCAATGTCTTTAGGAGACATCACGGAAAATGATCCAAAGATCAAAAGACAAGCGTTGGAAAATTTCAGAAGTGTTCATCCAGCCATCCAAAATTCAATGAGAAGCACTCTTAATGTAGAACAATTTAACAACCAATATCAGCTGCCGAGGATCAACTCCTCTCCATATAGCCTGAGGAATTATGGCATTGCCAAAAATCCAAGCTTCAGTCCCACTGAGGCAAGAGCTTCTGTTATCTATTACCGTTCAGTCCCAAATAAGATCTCATCCAATGTCAATAGTAGAAATAATCCTGTTGATTATTCAAGCGTCAAATATGATGGAATTGATGCCAAAAGAAGCTATGCTTTCCAAACGGTACACCAGGAACAAAATCCTTTACACTTCACAGAGAACCAAAAGAGCTCTGATATGAATCTGGCCCCAAGACTGATGAAGAACGGTCTGGTGAATGAGATGAATGCAGCAGATGTGTTTAGACCTGGGTCATTTGGATATCAGCATATTTCAAAATCTAAAACGGAAATGTATCCAGACAGTTCAAGACCATTAGGACTCAATGAACCCTATTTGAGGGAAAATATTTCTTCCCAGCCGATCACCAGACTGACACATGCTGAAAGAATTCCAACCAATTACATGTCTGGAAGCTCAACAGTGAATCATGATATGAGGCACGAAAGTGATAGAAATGTCTTATTTGATAACGTTCTTCAAAACAATCGTCAGAATCAAAAAGACGTACCATCAAGTATGTCTCTCTCAGTAGTAAGAACAAATCAACAAGAGAGCAAATCATTGCCAAGTGCCTTTTCTACTGGGACCGAAGTCATTTCCCATGAGAATATGAGGGACGTAGCTCTTTCCAAGGTGTTCAAACCTCCAGCAGTTCGAACCCCAATTGCTCCAGTATTTAAGATGTCAAATTCAAATGGAGGTCAAAGCATCCTTCCCTTTAAAAAAGCTCAGATGTTTTCTTCCCAACGTGATCAGGTCAAGCAGTCTGACTCTGAAAGGCTTGCTAGTCCAAAAGCAAATTCGCGAAGTAGCTTTAAGTATGGAAATACAAAATCTGCCATGAGCAGCTACACCGACAAGGACATTCAATCGACATTGACGCAAAATGGTTACCAAAATAAGGGACGAAGTAGTCCGAATTATACGCCCATTCAAATGTTTCACAGTCAAAAGAAGTATGATCATTTGACAAGTATGTCTGCCATCAGGCCTTCAGAGACCAATGGTGGCCGCTCTTACAAAGGGTTCCTATCAAATGAAAACAGTGGCATCCAAATGCAGAAGTCTTCGTTATCTAACCAGTCAAAACAGGGCACACATTTGACCCCACGAATGCAGTTTGCAAAGAACACATTGTTTTCAGAACATGCACGTTTTAATCTACCAGACACAACATATCATTTATTAATGAAGCCAAGTCAGCATAATGCACGAAATAGGACAGATCTTAATTCCTCCAGCCAAAGTACAGTACAATCATTACTCACTAAAAACGATCCTTTGCCAAGTCCCGTGCTAGGTAACACAATGAAGAGAGTCCATAGCGTTAGTCCATTTGTGTCCGCTACTCAAGGCACTGCTAAAAATTCAGGTATGTCTAGCAGCCAAAACCGACCATATTATCTGACTTCTAAAAAGCCATATGCTTTTAAAGGTTTCACCTTTGTCCCTACATTGCAGATATCTCTACAAAATACAGAAATGCACTCTGGCCAAAAGCCTTTCATAAACTCTTCATCTAATGTGCAATATGCCCCTGCTCGTCCGCGTTCAGCCCTAAGTGCACTCGCTCAAAAGCCCTTGATACATAATAGCTATGAAAAGACACTTTTCCAGTTCAAGGACATTGAAACAAGCAAAGAAAAGCAACCTGATCGGGATCAGACAGATTCTTTTGATAATGGACCTCAGCGTGAAACGGTCTCTTCTACTGAAGCTGCAAGTAACACCATGACTGACGCTCCAAAGCACCATGTTAGAGCTCAAGCTTTAGCGATGAAAGTAACTGGCACAAATACTTCAGCAGGTCTTGGTACAAATAATGGAGCAGGTTCCCTTCAGAACTATCTTAAAATAGGGTATGATGGATTACAACTGGATGAAGTTCAGTCAAAAACATCTCAGAGGTGGATTTCAAGCAAGTTTTCTTCAGCACAGAACACTCCAGCTCAGACTGAATCTAACCAAGGTGAAATCCCAACAGTGAGATCCTCAAACGCCAGGTTTGTTGGACCAAACATGTATTCAGCATCCATGAAATCTATCACCAGTCATGAGAATCCCACATCAGAGCTTGTTCTTCCGATCTATAAGTCTTCTCTTATGAACAAAGTGACTGGATATTCTCGAATAGGCAATGCTGTTATCCAGCCACTTCGCCAGTATAACTTCAAGGAACATAAAGGTCTGGTAAATCCAGCAAAGGAAATTAAGGACAGAAACTCAGTTGGAGTAACACAATCAAATATTAGTGAAAGTTACAGTGCCACACAACTGAGACCAACAAGCAGCATTGTGATTGGTAGGCGGGTTGAAGTGACTCAAGAAGGAACAGGATCTAGAAAATATTCAAACCAGAATATCCATGAAATCCCATCTTCTCCATTTGCAATATACAGATCTGCTGATGTTAATAATCTTAAAACCAATAGCTTGTCAACTATATACAGATCTGCTAACAAACTTTACAGTAAATCTAACATCCAACAAGCTAACGTAACTTCAGACTGGACGAATAAAATGACTAAAATCTCCAATACAGATATCGACCTCAGTGCTGTCGGTGTGTCCCAGGCATCAAGACCCACAAGCAGCTTTGTTGTCGGAAGGTACGTTAATAAAGTTTCAACCAAATCAAATCGCAACATGTCTTCAACAAAAACAGGTCTTAACTATTATAAACCAGTTCGGTTTTCAGATATAGCAGGCAGTGCTTCCTTCACTAAACCACGTTCTTCTGACAGCAGGGCAAAGGGAGAAAAGTATCTCAGTGTTCAAAACGGCTCCACTTCAACCCCACGGATGGAAGAAGGCTTTAAAGAGCCGCTTTTTGACACTACAATAGGCAGTTCCTCTATGACCTCTGCCTTACAAAATGAAACTGATGAAAGTACAGTGGATTTAAGTGGGCCTGAGCTTACGCCAACAGCTGCTATAGACACCACCACAGAATCTCAGCAGTCATTTACAGAAGAATATACTCTACCTCAACCAACCGTCTATTCCTCTGAGCCACAGCTGGATCATACTACACCTACAGCAGAGGGTATTGAGGGAACATTTATACCCACTTTGTTGGTCACAGTTCCCTTAGGATGAGATGTGCCTCTTTCTCTTTTTAACTGTATCCAATGGCAGCCGTCATTGACGCCGACAGACTGCAATGTGAGGCGTTTCTCTCTTCTGTAGGTAGATGGCGCCAGATCTGTCATCAAATTGAATTTGCATTAAATTTGTGAGTTCTGAGTTTCATAGTAGTTTTCTCTTTACTTCCCTTTTGATAAACAACATTTGTTCAAATAATTTAGTTAATATTTATCCATGTTCTTTTCAAGTATAGTAAAATATTCAGCTTAAGATGTCTTATATCAGAGTCTGCTAACCCTTTCATACAAATTTAAGAAGTTTTTTTTTTGTCATTGAACATAATGAAATTAGTTTATTTGTGGAGATGGAATCCCCATGGATCTGGGTCCAGTTCGCTGGAAATGTCCTTAAAATTTCCAAGTTGTCTTTTCTGAGTACTGCTGAAAAACTGTGATGTTAGTTGTTCAGGCAAAACCTGAAACCTAATCACACACTGGAAAGAATTTTAATTTCTGCATTGGTTCAAATTTTCCTGAAATGTACTGATATTTTAATGAAGGAAAAGTCATGTTTGAGAGAGGATCTTATATTGTTCAGTAACTTTTAATTTCAAGATAATTAATATGCTTGTGCTATAATTTAAAGGGATAGTTCACCCAAAAATGAAAATTTGATGTTTATCTGCTTACCCCCAGGGCATCCAAGATGTAGGTGACTTTGTTTCTTCAGTAGAACACAAATGATGATTTTTAACTCTAAAACGAACAGTATTTATATCATTTTTTTTACCTCTAAAACAACACTATGTCCAACTGCGTTCAGCATCCGGTTAGTGAGGTCAAAAACGACGGAACTGATGACGTAACTGATGTCTTGCGCTCTGCTTCAATGAGTGCGAGACCTCACTTCCGTTGTCAGAGCACGTTCAGACCTCACTAACCGGAGGGCACCTTGGATGTGGAGGGCAGTTGGACATAGTGGTGTTTAAGAGGTAAAAAAAATGATATAAATACTGTTCGGTTTCTCACACAAACCGATCATTTCGTGTCTTAGGACATCAATGTGTCATCACGAGCCACAGTCATGTTTTTTTGACTCTTATAGATGGAGTTCCCATTGACACGCATTATACGGCTGATAGACGGCAACGGTTGTAGTTAAAAATCATCATTTGTGTTCAGCTGAAGAAACAAAGTCACCTACATCTTGGATGCCCTGGGGGTAAACAGAAAAACATAAAATGTTCACTTTTGGGTGAACTATCCCTTTAAAGACGTATAATTATATAATTAAATGCCAGACTTTCAGAAATATTCTCTGGTTAAGATCAGGCACTTTAACTGTATTCAACTTCTTTATACAGTGGCATGAAATATGGACCTTTAGCCAATATTCACTGAGCAATTGCGAGTTTACATGATGATGCCAGCTTGGTTAATTGTGTGATATATAAAACACAAAACAGAACCCATCAAATCCATTGCCAAAAAGTCAGGTTTGTGTGGTGGTTTTTCTATCAAAGTAATATCACTTCCTACAGAATGATGTCATAAGGACTTGTCTTTTGTTTTGTACTGACATAAACTGTAAACTTGTCCCTCAAATCTGATTGGGTGATTGGAATGTTGTTGCAGGATAAACAAAGATGTTGATCCAGGAACATGCTGTATTTGGTGAAATCACATTTAGATGGCACAAAAATGTATTTCTGAAATAAGATTTACTCAGTTACTAATCAAAATGGAATCATTTCACTTTTTAAACAATATGTTAGGAAGGTTGATCCAACAATACTTTTTCCAGTGCATGTGCCTCAGATGGCCACCAGATGGGATGTGAGCGCTGTCAGAATGATCTCACAGGGTTCTTGGAGTTCATTGTGGAGCTGTGCATTTTCTTCTTTGATTAGGACTGAACTGCCAAAAAGGATTAAAAAAAAAAAAAGTACCTGAAGGCATATGTATTTGAGCATGCCTGCAATGTGAAAACACACAATTATCATTCTGAACTATTTAGCATGCAAAAAAGAAAAATACCCACTGGAATTAAAGTGTTGATTTCTGACTCATCAAAAAAACATCATAATATTAATCCTCAATGACAGAGTTTTGCTTCTGCAATAGCATAAAAACGGTAACAGCCACATTTGTAAGAACGACCTCTAACCTTTTCCAATTAGAAGGGCCTAAGCAAGCAAAAAATCCCCTTGTCTACGCTCCATCCATGCTGCCCAGCATGAGGCCAGGACAAAGAAAAAAACTGGGGGTTTTCTGTCAATCATGACCACATACATTGTACAATGGATTACCACACTACCCCCTTAAAAATGCTTTGAACATTCCACTCTCTTAAGACGTTTGCACTGAGAATCTAAAACATTACTGTTTGAAAAAGTTTGATATTTTTAATGATTTTCCAATTGCAATTTAGTTTGACAAGTAAACAGAGGTTAAAAGACAAAAATGCCTCTCTGAACACGTTGCATTCTGTCGTTTTCTCGCCCAAGTCTTCTTGTTTCCCTCCCTCCGTCCCTCCCTCTTTCTGCGGGGGAATTCTGTAGCATGTGTCTGTGGGATCTCAGGCAGCTCTTGGGGAAAATAAAATATAGAGGCCCCGCAGTGACGTGACCCCTCCCCGCTCTCGCACCACTCGGCTATTCACGCTCTGTACAGCTAGTCTCAGGCTGCTGCTTGGGTACAGGGAGCCTTTTTGTTTGGATGTGAAGCCAACGTCTGATAACTTCAGCCTCAGCCATTCAGAATGAGCCTCTAAATCTCATCTAAGCTTCCTCAGTTTGACTATCTAAACTCACGTCTGTCATTGCTATTGCAGCGAGTTGCACATAAACACGTTAATAGGCTAAATATGGCCACATGTCTTTAGCAGGAGAGATGGTGATACATGTAGTGAAAGAAACTGGCAAGAGAAAAGGGTCAGAAAGAAAGCTGTTTTTGTTTAGCGATAATGACAGGGTATTAAAATGCATTAAAACATAATTACCCTCCATGCTGTGGGCGATGAGTATGCACAGCAAAACTACTGTTCCCCATCGACCTGCGTCTGCTGAACTTTGGTTGGACCTTCCACTCAAACGAATGAGCAATCAATGAGGCTCATGGATTAAACACATTACTGATTCAACTGTGTCTGATTTAAATCTGTGAGGACAGGAGAGGAAAGAGAGGACTGTAAGAAAGAACATAAAAACTGAATTAGCTTGTTATAATAACCAAGACTAGTACTCTGTCTCTGTAACTCCATTTCTCATGTGCACATACTCACTTGCCTTCCTGCCTTGCTGAGCCAAAAGGGAAATAATAAAGCAGGAAGACTTCCTGCTGTAGCTCAGCTGTATGAGAGTATGTTGCAAGGCTAAAGCCGTTAGCAGCCGTATAAAATTAGCATAAGGTGAAAGGTAACAACTTTGAGGCTGGACTGGGGTGAGCAGGGCACAACCATGGAAGGGCTAGTTGTAACTCACATGGTTTAAAAGTTTCCACACATGCTAGCATGACAAAATTAGGTATTTACAAAATTTTACAAAAAACAAAATTATATTATTATTATTATTATTATTTATATATACAGTCAAACTTCAATTAAAACGTTCACCGCGCTCTCCCAGATAATCAGGCGCCAGGACCTATATTTCAAATTAAAAATACCAAAGAGGTCTGCACTCTAAAAAACTTTAATTGAGATACACAGGAGATAAGATGACACTTTGACTTGACCATGTTTTGTGTGTTATCTGACATAATTAAGATTACTTTTTTCTGACACAGTTTAATTCTGAGATCTTGTCATATTTTATTACCATTTTTTAAAACTATAGTGAATAAACTGTATTAATGAATGAAATGTTATATATATATATATATATATATATATATATATATATATATATATATATATATATATATATATACAAACCCGATTCCAAAAAAGTTGGGACACTGTACAAATTGTGAATAAAAAAGGAATGCAATAATTTACAAATGTCATAAACTTATATTTTATTCACAATAGAATATAGATAACATATCAAATTTTGAAATGTCATGCCAAATATTGGCTCATTTTGGATTTCATGAGAGCTACACATTCCAAAAAAGTTGGGACAGGTAGCAATAAGAGTCCAGAAAAGTTAAATGTACATATAAGGAACAGCTGGAGGACCAATTTGCAACTTATTAGGTCAATTGGCAACATGATTGGGTATAAAAAGAGCCTCTCAGAGTGGCAGTGTCTCTCAGAAGTCAAGATGGGCAGAGGATCACCAATTCCCCCAATGCTGCGGCGAAAAATAGTGGAGTAATATCAGAAAGGAGTTTCTCAGAGAAAAATTGCAAAGAGTTTGAAGTTATCATCATCTACCGTGCATAATATCATCCAAAGATTCAGAGAATCTGGAACAATCTCTGTGCGTAAGAGTGCGTGTGGCATGGGCAGCTTACACATCTGGAAAGGCACCATCAATGCTGAAAGGTATATCCAAGTTCTAGAACAACATATGCTCCCATCCAGGCGTCGTCTCTTTCAGGGAAGACCTTGCATTTTCCAATATGACAATGCCAGACCACATACTGCATCAATTACAACATCATGGCTGCGTAGAAGAAGGATCCGGGTACTGAAATGGCCAGCCTGCAGTCCAGATCTTTCACCCATAGAAAACATTTGGTGCATCATAAAAAGGAATAAGATATTGAAATTTGAAACTTCCACATCATTGCATTCTGTTTTTATTCACAATTTGTACAGTGTCCCAACTTTTTTGGAATCGGGTTTGTGTGTGTATATATATATATATATATATATAGAGAGAGAGAGAGAGAGAGAGAAATAATTGTAATAATATTGTAATAATTAATATTAATGCAGCCTTGGAGAGAGTAAGAGACTTTCTTTCAAAAATATTAAAAAAATGACCACACTTTTGAAAAGTAGTGTAATATATTCCCTTTCTGTGTACATATTTACTAGACTTTTTTTCTGCTTTTTTTTTTTTTAAATATCTACTGTATTTTTCTGTACAATGCACATTTTCTGTATGCTTGTGATCTGTATGAAGACAACATTCCAAAGCCATTCACAACCCATTTTACTTTATGTCTAAATGAAACGGGATATTTCATTACAAAAAAATATAGCGCATATTTTTTATACTTATACATCATATATTGGGAATTTATTGGGCTGGAAAAAAAATATGTGTGAATGGAGTCAAAACTGGATGTGATTTACTAAAACAAATCTTATAGAGATTGGTTATTTGTTGCATGGTCAAATAAAGAAAATAAATACTTTAAAGTCACCATGAAACCAAAATGGACAATTATTGTTTTTCTATGAAATATTGCTGTATTTATTATAAATAATTTATCTGTGCACATCATTAAAAAAAAAAAAAAAAAGTACCCTCATAATATTTAATCAAAATAACTCCCCCTTTTTCTTGCAGCAACACCTCTTCACTGATTACATTAAATGGTGGGAGGGCACGACAACCTGTCACTCACATGAGATCAACCAATAGAAAACCACAACCATCAAACCATCCAATCAATTCCCCATGGATAAAATTAAGTCCCACCCTACATTTTTTTTTCTTGTTCGAGAAGCCGCCTTCACTTGCTTATATGTCACTATAGTGAAGAAAAGAATATTGCAACTTCTGTTTCATGTTGACTTTAAATAAGGTATTGTACTAATTTCTGAAACTTGCTTGAGGTTTAGTTTTGTATTATGTTGCGCAATTTACTTCAAAATGACATTGTGAAATAAATATATTGAGAAAAGTCAAAGGTAAATTAAATTAAAGTTAAAATTCTGAGTTAAATTTACTCAGAATTTTTCAAAAACGTGTTATTTCCATCATTAACTGTTAAAAGGTTAAATGCATAACAGTTTTCGGTATCTATAAAAGTGTCCTAAAATAAACACACACACATTGGGTTTTTATGTTGTATGGGGACATTTCATAGACATAATGATTTTTATATTGTACAGACTGTATATTCCTTCCTCTAACCCTAAACCTACTCATCACAGAAAACTTTCTGCATTTTAACATTTTCAAAAAACTTTTGATTTGTAAGCTGGACCAAAAAAATTTCCCCATAAGGTCAAGCATTTCAGATATTGCCAACTTTGTGGTGACATTTTGTTTCCATAACTTAGGTTTTACCTGAACACACACACACACACGCACGTTGGCTTTAGATTTTTATGGGGATATTCCATAGACATAATATCTTTTATACTGTATAAACTGTAAAAAACATGATATAGTATGATTTATAACCTTTTTCCTCATGGGATCCCACAAGATCAAAGGTTTCTGGTATTACTATCCTTGTGGGGACATTTTGTCCCCTACAACGTAGGGAATACCTGAACCACCCACAAACACACACTAATCTGCTGCTGACAGATACATGGCTGTAGCTAAGAGCTGCTGCTACATTCAGTTTTTTGCAACATTTTTGTCACTACTTTTCTTGTCAAAAGTTCAAAAGAGTCATGCATTTTTTTTCCCCCTATAACCTTCAGCCGTGTGCTGAACCACAGACCCTGGGGACCAGGCGGTAAAAATACCGACACGTGTGGATTACAACCAGGTCATGGGTGGAGCACAACTTCACAGCTGTGTTTCTCCTGTAGGTGAGAGTGTGAGAGTGTTTGTGTCATCATGTGCAAAGGCCATCAGGTTTTTCCTGCATGTGCTGCTGATGTGCACAAGAAAATAAAATGCTGCTGCATAGCAAGTGTTTCTCAGTGCTGCAGAGTTTGAGGTTTAATTCACCTTGAGAAGAGCTGTCCCAGGGCCACTGTGTGTTCTGAATAATACAAGTACTCCTCTAGTAAAAAGCCACCCATGCATATGTGCCCTCACTTCCAATCCTAGACGCCCAGCCTTCTACCGATGTCAGTGTGTGCGCATAACAAGTTGAAACCAGACCTTCCACATAAAGATCTCTTTTGTGCTGGTGAAACGTGCATGAAAAATGTGTGGAATGACTCTTAAGACTCTATATTCGAGGTATCAGCTCGGAGTAAAGCTAGACAGCTTGCTATTCATAGACGTATAGCCTGTGATGATGTTACCACACTGTTGCTCGAGGACAGTGAACGCATCAGAGGGCACATACTATGGAAGTCGGTTCCACCTCAGAATAAAAATAAAAAAGTAATTGCAATAAGGTTTTTAAAAGAGTATCATTGTCAGAGATATAGATAGCCAGAAATGTGGGAGATATACAGTAAAGCCTCAATTAGTCAAAATTCTGAGAAATAGAGGCTGAATAATAGAAGCTGAATATATTAAGGAAGTAATGTGCTTGCGTTAGTGTATAATTGCTATATGCTATATTTTTGTTGTTTTGTTTATTTCTTTTGGCTTGACTTCATGAAATTGAGCAAAAAATAGAGCAAATATTTACAATACTTTAGTAATTCCCAGATTGAACAGACACGAGTAACACAATATAAACCATCGCTTGCCCTTTTTTGAAGCAGCTTTAAATTCTCAACATTACATACAGTATACATATACATGTTATATATGTATATATCCATTATACATTATTTATATATCCATTATCCATACTCTCTCTCTCTCTCTCTCTCTCTCTCTCTATATATATATATATATATATATATATATATATATATATATATATATATATATATATATATATATACATACATATACAGTACTGTGCAAAAGTCTTAGGCCACCATTAGATATTGTTTTAGCTTGTTATATGATGACCATATATAATTATTTCTCAGTCCCTTTATTAGAATATAACCATAAAATACAGGAAATTTGTATGCAGTATTAAAAAAAAGAAGAAAAACAGGAAAAATGACTTAAAGTGGCATGCATTTAGTGACCTTACTTGAGCAATAGCAGGAACTGGCTCTCTTAAATCTAAATGGAATGGAAAAGGACTGAAAGGCCAAAAAAACTTTCAAGTTTCTCAGATTTTCTTCTTTGAGAAAATGGAAGAAGTCCAGGAGGTCACACTAAATACTGAGTTTTGCTTAAAGAAGCCATTTTGTTCAGATTTTTTTTTTTACATTTTGTGTACATATTTTGTGTACATATTTCCTGTCTTTTCTGTTTGTATCTGTCAATAAAACATTGTTAAAAGGCCTAAGACTTTTGCACTGTATATGTATATATGTGCATTTCAATAGTTCTCAAGGTTTCTTCCAAAGTAGGCTATAATAGCAGCAAAGCCTGTAGAAACGTCCTCTGTCATCTTAGGGCCGGTTCAGAACGTGATTTCATTGTTAAAAATGTGAGATGCAGGGCAGTAGAATGAAAAAAGTGCAAGGTCTAGAGATGGGTTTGTTAGAAACTGAAAATATTTTAACTTGAGCGCCACATTTTTAGAATGCCGCGTCATGCGCGAGATGCTGTAAAAGATGTGAGCGCAACAGCTAAAGATGTCCGTCTAGCGCGTGTTTACATTGAAAAATAATGGAAAAGCATAGCACGAGTGGAATGGAAAAACAGGTTCTGTGTGAACAGCCCCCATTTCATTTTAACATTGAAACTCTCCACACGGTGCCTTTTTCTGTCAATAAGATAAATGAAACATAGTTATCCTTTACTCATGTCATTCCAAATCTTTGTGACTTTTTTCTGTGAAACACAAAAGAGGATATTTTGAGAAATTTGTCTTAATGTTGTTTTGTCCTTGCAATGAAAGTCAGTGGGGTTCAATGTTGTTTGGACCCCAATGTTCTTCAAAATATTATAGTTTTTGGATGAACTACCCATATTTTTCCTTGCAGCACCAACCTCTTAAAGACTTCAGTGGTAACCATGTACTGTAATGTAATTAGAATAAACAAGTATTGTTTCAGTATTACTCTTTGCATTGACCTTGATTAATTTGCATTCTGATCGTAGAAATTTACTCAAAGCTGAGTTTGGATATCATCCTATAGGATTTGAAGGAATATTGTGTGGGATTCCCCTTATGATTACAGGAGCAACTGGTTCTGTTCAGTGTGTATTTGCATTATGGGCTGTTCTGTGTGTTAGACCAGCTCAGTCTGGATCCAGTAAACAATAATTGTTATTTTTGCATCCAATCAAACAGTAAAGAGTAAGGAACAAACATAATATATGTACATTAGTTGCAAACACAACCGTCACACACTAAAGAGCATAAATATTCAATACCTGAGGTCTTTCAGAGGCTGATGACAAGGCAGAATGTGGATAGTTGAAAACTGAATGAAAAAAAAAAGAAAATTCTGTGACCATTTACTCACCCTCATTTCGTTCCAAACCTGTATGACTTTCTTTCTTCTGTGGAACAAGCAGTTTTGGTTACAATTCTATTGTATGGACAAAAACAATGAGATATTTCTCAAAATATCTTATTTTATGTTCCACAGAAGAAAGAAAGTCACACAGGTTTGGAACAACATGAGGTAAGTAAATTATGGCAGAATTGTCATTTTTGGGTCAACTATCCCTATAAAAAGTATTTAAAAAACATTCATCATGATAAAATGTAAAACAAATTTAAAAAAATAATAAAAAGGGGATAGAAAACATAGGAGAGAATTATGTTTTTAACACTCCTGTTTTTATTTTACCACTGTTGACCAGCAAAGGGTGTCACTGAGATACAGTTTATGAGAACGATTCCCAAATTAAATCCTTTAAACACCCCCGTTCTGGACTATCATTGGTATAGTCCAGTGTGGATTGGGTCAGCTAGCATCCTTGCGTGCCAGTCGAGGTAAGCTACCGCAGGACACCATCACAGAAGCACCCCACCCTTAGAGTAAAAATAGACACTTGGTGTCACTGAGCCAAATGTCTGTTACTGGTTCCTTTCAGGACGCTACTGTGAAGAGAGCAGAAAAAAGAGAGGCAGAAAAGAGACAGGCACTTAAGTACTAATGCATGGGGCAAAGAGGGTGGAGAAACAAACAAGGAACAGGGAGGGTGATGAACTAGTCAATCAACACATCGGTGATGCTAGGTTAGCTGAACACCATGATGACATTCAAAATTACTTCATCATTATCACCAAAAGCAGTACCATCAATGTTTTTGATGTCTTGCCGTAAGGCTCCCAAAGACCATCTTTTCCTGTCGATTTTACCTTCTGTATCAGTTCAGCTTTTACAATGTAAAAGAATAGCAACCTTTCTCTTCAAGCACATCAGTCAATGCCTGAACAACTGAAAGTCTATATTTAGAAAGCTACAATTGAAAACAAGGCACTTTTTGTGTATATATAATATGTTCAACAATTGTGAGTCACTGAATCGTTTTTGAGAATACTGTACACAGACTGTTCAAGCTTCTGTTGAAGGTCAAAGGTCATTGTCATTGGCTCCATTGTCTTCTTTTTCCTCTCTGATTGGTTATTGTGCATGTCTGTTGAGAGTCCGGACAGCACAGATTGTTGCTTGTCTCGCTTGGCACTCGTTCCGATTGATTGCAGCAACCAATCATTGCGGAATAGTCTTTCGAAAGTGCTTGCGAAGTTGGCTGGGCTTGTGCACACACCTTACTCTCTTCTCTTTCTGCTCTGGCAGGTTCATTCAGGTGCATGGGAGAGCGCCGGCATTCCGTTTCCCAGAATTCCACGTTGCTGAGGCATCAACATTCTGAAAAAGACGTAAAAATGAGATGTAACATTTGCATGTTCTAATGCAATCATGGGAAGTCTTATTTTAGTATCATCGATATACTACTATAGTTTTTGTTAATATTTTGAATTAGATTTTATTTTTAGATTTTCTGTTTTCATTTTCATTTTAAAGTTTTAATTTGATGTGTTTTTATCATTTTCATCAGGATTGTTTAAACATTTTTACGTTTAGTTTTTTTGTTTTGTTATTTTAGTACTTAAAACTTAAAGTGCCCCTATTATGCTATTTTAAAGGTTCCTAATGTTGTTTTGGAGGTCAGCTGCAATAGATTTACATGCATCCAATATCAAAAAACACTTTAATTTTCTCATAATATATACTGCACATCACCTCATTTCTCAAAGAGTCTGAAAACGGTGTGCTTGAAGATTCAGTCTCTCTAAACCCCTCCCTTCCTCAGCACTTGATTCACAGCAATACAAATAATGGCGTCAGTTTTTCTGTATCAACTCCAGCGCGAGTCCTTATCTTTTTGAAGTGCATCAATGTGGATTCGCAGCGCTGAAAACAGCATCTTCTCAACATTTCAACAACACAAACCAAACTCTTCCAGGCCTCAGCTACAACTACAGTGTTTGAGGGTCAAAGCAGACATTGTTCGTGGGCAATCAATGAAGACCATAGGATGGGATTATGCAAATTTGTTACATTGTTATGTAGGTCTGTAACAGGAAGTGAGACTGGAATTGCTGACTACTCGTTTCGGCAGTTCAGAATTGATTCTTTCTTTTAGGAGACAATAACTTTATTTGTTGTGCACTTTACTCTATATTACTCTATACACACTGCATGAAAGGTAATATTCAAAAAAGCATAATAGAGTCACTTTAAACTAAACAAAATTGAGAAATTTGCCTTGGCAACTAGCTGAAATAAAACAGACCCTTTTCACAGACTGTGATGACGCATTTTAATGGTCATCAATATAATATTGCAAATCCTGCAAAGTTTTTTATATTTTCATTTTTAAAAAAACGTATGTACATTTATAAAACTATACTTAGTATTATATTACTTTTGCATCAAATTACAAAAAACTAGTTAGTTCTAATACAGCGGCTTTCTCTCTTCTGACTGCCGTTATCAATCGCTCTCTATTTTTTTCCTCTTTTTGAAAGTTGTGAAAACACACTTTGAAATTTGTAAAAATAAAATCTAAAAAGTTTTTTAGATTTTATTTTTATGTTTATTTTTTTTCAAGCAATGAAAATGTTTTTATTGTTTTATTTTCAGTATTAAACTGGGGATTTTAAGAATAATCCTGGATGAAGTACAACCTTACCCAAGCAAATTTATTCGAGTATAAATATAAAATGCATTGAGGCTGTTGAATTTTAAGGTCTGACATGAATAAATTTGCAGTCTAAGAACAAGGCGACCCAAATTCTGGCTGAGAGGTCTTATTCCTTCACACGCTGTTCAGTGACAGTGATTTGTGCCATTGCAAGAAAATCAATAGATATGTTCTGCTGCCCTTGTTCTTATCAAAATAACTATTTGTACATGCATTGTACATTGAGTTGTACAGGGTTAAATGTCCTTAATGTCATGATGATTTACAATAAGACCATATTGCACATATTGGATTAATGCCTGCATGCATATGACAAAATATGCGTGTTCGAGTCACTTAATCAATCCAGTGTGCGTCACTGGTGCTTCTGCAAATGTGAACTCCGGCATAAACAAAACAATCATTGAAGAATAACAAATTGATTGTCTTTATTCATAAAAACACAGATGAGCACGTCTCAACCTCACCCTCTGACCAACATCATTTCATTTCCACCCATTATTGTGCTATTTGTGAGAAGTAATTTTGATAAACAAACAGCAAAGACTGCAACTAATTTAGAAGGAACACCAAACATTTGAAAAGTCTAAAATGTACAGCTTTAATAGGCTTTTATTTTTGTTTTCAAGGGAACACACAAAATGATCAAACATTTACCCTTTATGCACTACCAGTATCTATCTCTAAAAACAGACCTGAACCAACCAGATACTTTTGCACTCATTTTGCATTCAACCTACAGTACTGAGTATATACGTATTTATAATGCCAGTAGATTTTAGAATCTGTTAATTGGCCACATGGAGACAATCTCATGACTGCCAAATATATTAATCGGCTTGGCTGATATAATGGTCTATCACTATTGGAGACATTACACAACATTTACCATCATAAGTTTACCACACCCAGTCTATATAAAACAAATGTCATCTAGAATCTAATGTAGTGTAAAGGGTAGGAGACTGTGTATGTTTACAGTATGTGCCATCTTAACTGTTGCAACCCAAAAAATAATGACTATAAAAGCTCTGCATGAACCAAGAGGTTTTGACAAGAAGGAAAAACAAAATTATTATTGATGACTCAAAAATTGACCAATGTTTCTTTTCGTTGTTGCTCTCAATTTTCTAGTCCTGGCTCTAATTGTAAAAGGTTGCCCCCGCCACCTCTGCTCCTCACTGAGCACAGCTATATTTAGTCCCTCCAGAACAAGTCGTTCCAACCAGAACACAGAGACTCAATCAGAAAGAGAGAAGAAGGGAGAGATCAGATGAGCATCAATACATGAACATGTAGCATCCAAGACACATTATTTGGTGCTGACCAGTCATGCTAGTCTTTTCAACAAGGAAAGAAAAACATTGAGATTTCCCACTATTACTTTTTGCGTGTCCGATTGTGTTCTGATAACCACTACATTTTAAAGTTTAGCTGCAAGCAGCAATTAAGGGGCCAAGCACAAAAAGGCATGATGAGTTATGCAAGCATGGCTGCGAGCTTCAGAGCAACTGCAACAATGAGTAATTAAAGACTTTTTTAGTCAAAATGGCTTAAAAAACACACACACAAATACAATCACTTGTAGTATGATTAAATTGCTTATCACTGTTACCAAATTGATGTTGTGTGGCCAGTGCGAGTAGACAATGACACACAAAGTTTGGTGTCAATATGCCAAAGCATTGCAGAGATACAGCTTCAGAATCAGCTCGGCACCACGCCATCAAATTTGTTGATGCGTTATTCGAGAATCGTTTGGTCAATCAAAAAGCTTTTAATAACTTTTTGCCGGAATGGTCTGAAGATGATCTAAACCAATTTTGTTGATATTGGTCTAGGAGGAGTTCGAAAAGAAAGAAATTTTGAAAGAAATAAAAAATAGCGGACAGTAAGTTTGACCAAATATGTAAAAATGGTATTGTTGTTCTCAATATGACTCAAGGAATCTATCAAGACCAGTTTTATTAAAATAGGCAAAATGAATCAAAAGCTATTAGCACTTCTGAAATTTCATTATAAATTTTGACCAGAAAGTGGTGCTGTTCTGAAACTTTTTGAGTAGCTACAGGTCATGGTTCTGATGACACATACTGAGTTTTGTAACAATGCGCTAATGCGTTCATAAAATACAGCATTATGACAAAATTAAAAATGGCTGATGCCCAAAATGGCCGATATGAAAAAACTGGGTATCATTCGACTCGGTATGCTGCACTGAATCAAAATTTTGCCAGTAGATTGCACTGTGCCGAAACGCTGCATGAAGGTCATGCTTGTGATGATGTCTCAAGATTCATCTAAATACGCTAAAGCGTTGCAGAAATATAGCCTCACATCCAATTTGGCATGGTATTCATTGAATTCGTTTATTCGAGAATGGTTGGATTTATCAAAAAGCTTTTAATAATTTTTACCAGCACGGTCTGAAGATGATCTGAGACAATTTTGGTGAAAATCGGATAAAACATCTTGGATGAGTTCTAAAAAGTAGATACATTTTTTATGATGGAAAATTATGTCATAGGGTGCCAAGAATTTGTTTATAGCCCTAATGTAGCCCTAAAGTGCAAATTTGGATAGTTGGTGGTGCTAGATGGATTGAGTTAAGGCCCGTTCACATCAAGAATGATAACTACAAAGATTTGCTATATTGAACTATATTTATGTCCACACCAATAAATGATAATGGTCTGTTTATTCTAAGTTTGTGCGCTGCAGTTTCCAAGAGTTTACAATGAGTTTTTGCTGTTTTTGTTGCATTTACATGGCTTTAACCAGCAGATGTCCTCAGCATGCTATGTTTCAAGTGAATAGATAGTGTAATCGATCTAATCTAAAGGCAGGAACACACCAAGCTGACGGTCGGCCATCGGGCATTTTTTCTTTGTCGGCTGTTGAAGTTTTCTCAGTGTGTTCTGCACGGTCAAGCTGAAGTTGGTCCTCGTTGGCTTGTTTTCTGCCGATTCGAAATGTTGAATCGCCGTCGGAGCTTGTCAGTCCGTCGGGCCATCTGATCATTCTGATTCCATCTGGCTGTTCAGATACTGCCACCTGCTGGTTCGGAAAGGCATTTCATCTTGCGCAGGCGCAGAACGGACGTGCTACTTGGCCGTTGGCTGTTTAGCATTGGTTTGGTGTGTCAGGCCAACTTTGGACACAGACGCTGCCGACGTGAGCCAACCCCGCAGTCAGCTTTCATCGCCACAAGATCGTCGGCGTCGGCTTGGTGTGTTCTGGCCTTAACAGTGAATTTAGCTGACAAAGTCAATATAGTGTTGACTTAGTCTTTTTCACTGCAACTTGAAAGGAAGTAAGACAATGTGGTCGAAACTAGTTCTAGATACCTGAGGTAATTTTTATTTGTTTGCTAGCCTGGCATAATGATCTCATCTTCGTTAATTACACTTCTCTTACTATTTTTTCCGAGGGTATGACCGATTGTATTCCATATATCCATTTTGACTTGTCAAACAGTGCTGAATTTTTCTAGATCTCGGCGATTAATCATTCAGCCACTAGAAAAAAATTGTTTTGAAAGTGATCCCAATGATATTGTTTCTCTATATCGTTATCGTTATAGCTGTGGTGTGAACTGTGCTATTCTTTTATATTTAGAATGATTTTTAGAACTATATCTTTATTGTTATCTTTATAGTTATCATTCTTGGTGTGAACAGGCCTTTAGAGACTCCAAAATTGCTGTGGTTCACACTCAGAATGTACACTATCAGTGTGCCAAATTTCATAATTTTCCTGCAAGCGGTTCGATGAGCTGCCATAGACTTCAAGATCAGAAGGTAAAGAAGAAGAAAACTAATGGATACAATAGCTGCCTTTGCATCTTATATGCTTTGTAATTATTGTTTTATTTAAGCCTCTGACTCAATCGATCAATTAATCAATCAATCAAATTATTTGACAACAATAATTTGAATTAATAATAGGGCTGGGAGAAAATAATTGTTTCACCTATTGCATTTTTTTTTTAAATTTTAAAATAATTTTTTTCTTTCTCCAGAATTAATATTAATTAATATTAAATTGCTTTATTTTAGTCGTTGTTTATAGTTACCTCTTTTATTTCAGCAGGGTGATATGTGTTGTATCTGTGAGTATTACATGATGTCATATCTCTTACCAGCGGAAGTGGAATAGGGAAGGTGTAGGACATACAGCGTAAGCTTTTTGAAGAATATGAAAATGCGGTTTTGGCGGAAGCACTTGGAAGGCGATCATTTGTTTATATAAAGCATATACATTTACATTTTTTTCAAAAATGACCGATCGTTTCACTAGATAAGACCCTTATTCCTCGTCTGGTATCGTTTAAAGCCCTTTGAAGCTGCACTGAAACTGTAATTTTGACCTTCAACCTTTTGGAGGCAATTGAAGTCCACTATAAGGAGAAAAATCCTGGAATGTTTTCATCAAAAACCTTAATTTCTTTTCAGCTGAAGAAAGAAAGACATGAACATCTTGGATGACATGGGAGTGAGTAAATTATCAGGAAAATTTTATTTGAAAGTGAACTAATCCTTTAATAACAGTAATAATATAAATTGTCACAACTGTATTTTCACCATCTTTCATCTTTTATTGCTCAGTTGAGAAAAAATCGTGGCAACGATCAAATAGTAAATTGTGGATATTACCAAACAATACGTCTAAACACAACAACTACTTTATGCTGACAGCAATAGCTTGGACACGACAGCTGCAGCGCTGCAGGTAGAAGGCCATTTCCTGCACTAAGAGCTATAATGAGATGAGACCACAGATCCATCTATCTCTCTCATTTCATCACGTATCCTACCATCCGTACACTGATCAATTTAACAATGCCTCTGGGACCATCTCTCTCCCTCTCTTCCCCCTTTCTCTGTGCCTGGTCTGTGACATGTTTTATCTGTCTGTCTGGGTCAGCATACATTAGTTCAGTGCGAGTAGTTTGGCATGGGGATAGTGTCTGCGGACTGTGTGTGCCTATGTGAACATTTCAGGCTCTGCTAGATGGAATTACAATTATTTTACAGTGTGTGTTAGCATGGGTTTATGCTTTTTAAGAGACAAAGAAAGAAAAGCTGATGAGAGGCCTTAAATAGGCATACTGGCATATAGTATGCAATGCCTCCTGTCTATGAAAGCATGTATAGACAGCTATGTGTGTTGAGTGCCTGTATGTGAGAGAGTATGTGACACTTATTTTCCTCTGCTGATAGTATTTGAGTGACATTCCATTTTCAGTCCATGAGGTTGTCAATCATTGACCAGCTTCGTGTCAAGTGACATTATGATATGTTTATCCAGGAGTGTGTATATGCGTATGTGCCATTCAATCAGGTCTTACAACGTTGACATGAAAAAACAGCTGTGAAAAGCTGAACGCACACACTTTATGGAGAATGTCCTCAGGGAAAGCATGTGGCTGAAGTCCATCACATATCAAACACTTAAAGAAAGAGCAGGATACATCAATAGAATGAGTAAATGAATGACTTTAGGAAAGTGAGAAAAAGGAAAGTCATGTGCGTTTATTAATGAAAGTGTGCATGTATAATCGCTAGCATGTATGTCTTGAGTCAGCCTTTGTGTGTATAATGGAAATATAAAGTAAAAGAAAATCTGTGTGCTAGTGACGGCCTTGTGAAACAGATGAATCAGAGGCACGCCATTAGAGCATTATTTCATTTTTTGAAATATCTTTGAATAAGTATTCAAAATGTTCATAAGAATTTAGTGCTTCTAGGTCTGCTGAACTCATCTGACCATGTTTAAAGAGGAACTATTATGCTTTTTTACATTTTTTAACATTCTTTAATGTGTAATGTTGCAGTTTGGGAATTGGAAAAAGGTGCAACACTCGCTCTTAAAGAACTAACTTTATTGGACTGGGAAGAGAGGTGCTGGAACAATGTAAAATATGTGAAAAATAAGGTGTTTTTTAAACATTTAAGCAAGAAAACCTCTTCTAGTAGACCCCATAAAAAACAAGACCTTGTTTAAGAGCACAATATGGCCTTTTTAAGTCGACGCCACAGAATGCTGCAGATTTCCCCCCAAAATCAACACTGAAAACGTGAAAAAAAGTCTGCATTTTCCATCAGAGCCTAGTGAAAACCCAACAATGAGCACTAAACTAACAAACACACGTTGCTGACTCATCTGTACCCTTCTCTCTCTCGCTCCTCAGGATTAACAACTTTTTCGTCTTTGCAGAAACATGCAACATAGACCATAGTCTGAATGTCTCTCTTTCCAGGCACAATAAAGTATAATATAGCACAGCAATAATGTCACTATATAATTAAAATCTTAAATATTTCCATGCAAGCCCTCTAAAATAAAATTACACCTATCACATACCCATCACACGGCATATTCGGTGTCTGAGTGATCTGAGATCTCAGGTCTGCTCACTGCTGTGGCCTTGGGCTTGACATTTAACCCCAGGCTGTTTTAGAGAGATATTAGTGCATGTTTAGCACATGCAGCAGAAAGACAGCCAACGCTTTTAATAAAAGATTGCATCAATCATAAAAATGCTAAATGTTCTTTCTGCCCTTTCTAAAGACAGCTGGATGTCTAAGCACAGTATGTACGCTAGCGTTCAAAACTGTTTGGGGTCAGTAAGATAGAAATGAACACTTTTTCCCCAGCCAGCCAATTTAATCTATTAAATTGATCAAAAGTAGCATTAATAATGTTACGAAAGATTTCCATTTAAAATAAATGCTGTTCTTTTGAACTTTCTTTTCATCAAAGAATCCTGAAAAATAAATGTATCATGGTCAAAATTTTAAGCGGCACAACTGTTTTTGATATTGATCATAATAAGAAATGTTCATTCGACTGCAAATCAGCATATTAGAATGATTTCGTAAGGATCACGTGACTGGAGTAATGATGCTGAAATTCAGCTTTTTCATTACAGGAATAAATTACATTTTAAAAAATTCAAATAGAATACAGTTATTTTAAATTACAAAAATATTTCACAAAATTACTGTTTATTTCTGCAGTTTTAATCGAAACAAAGGCAGCCTTGGAGAGCATAAGGGACTTACAAATTTTGAATGGTAGTGTATGTATGTGGACTAATTAAAAATACTTTGTGGACAAAATTGTTCTAATTCATGTGCAGTAAACATAGCTTTAAAAATAAAATAAAAAGCAGTCTATGGTACTCTGTGTTCCGTATTTAGACAGCTAAGTAAATCAAATGTGTGTGTGAGTGTGTATGTGAGTGTGTGTGTGTGTGTGTGTGTGTGTGTGTGAATATGTTCTCAGAGTTAGGAAGAGTTTTGCTCTGGGTATTAAGAGGACTCAAGAGTAAGCGGAACATTTATTGAGCAATGCTGACTGAGCCCTTTCAGAGCTTCAGTTTTGGACTGAATTTGCCCACATCCCCAAATACAGATAAATACACACACACACACACACACACACACACACACACACACACACACACACACTCTCTTGTACATCTATCTTTTAGAGGACATTCATTGACACAATGCAATCTCTCACTTCTTACCCCAACCCTACCCATCACAAATAGGTGCCTGACCAGAACCTTTACCCTAACCTACCCTTAACCTAATTATAACCTTATCCCAAAAGGAAAGTCTTGTCCCTCAAAAAGGGCTCTCAGAAAGTGAGGACCGGCCAAAATGTCTTCACTTTACTGTCTTCGTCCTCACTCCAATGGTCTAAAACTCAAACCGGTCCTCACAAAGACAGTTAGATAGATACAAGTACACACTAAAGTTTACTTATCCATCTAAAAAAAGACATAGACAGCTGTTGTTTTTATAAACCTGTATAAGCTTTATATACGTTTGAATTGCTAAAAACTAAACCATAAAACTTTTGCATTTTTTAAATAATAAAGGCTTGATTTATTTATTAATCATTTGTCCAAATGAGGACCAAAAAGGGAGGTTTTGGAGGTTCTCATTTTAGCTCAATCTGTCCCTGAAGAATAGCTAAGTAAACACACACACACACACACACACACACACACACACACACACACACACACGCACACACACGCACATACTTTTAAAAACCAGGCCAAAATACAGATCCAAAATGTTGCTTGATCAAATGACTAATTATTAATAGGAGTTTACTTCTCTAGTTTTATTCCTTTCCTCCATCTTCCTCTCTCTCTCTTTCACAGTCATTCCCCCTTTCCCCTGCAAGTTTAAGGTTACACCCTGTAACTCTATTCGGCAGAGCTTCAGTGAGAACTTGTGCTTAAGTGCCTGTCTGGTCCACACACACACACACACACACACACACACACACACACACACACACACTGGGTTTTCATGTTTTATGGGGACTTTCCATAGATAATGATTTTTATACTGTAAAAACTGTATATTCTGTCCCCTAACCCTATAAACCTACCCATCACAGAAAACTTTCTGCATTTTTACATTTTCAAAAAAAAAACATTTTGTCCCCATAACATAGGGTTTACCAGGACCACACAGACACTCACAGAGAGGGCAACAGGCTGCAACAAATATTTATTCATGAGCAAAACAGAAAAGACTCTCCTCCCTGGCTCATCTCTAAATGAGGGACGAACAACCGAGACTAACTCTCTTCCTTCTGCCACTTGTACTTTTCTTTTCACCCGTCTGTCACCTTAACATCCATTGCACAATTAGACAAAGATTTCTGTCACGATTTCACTGTGATAGATTGGCCCTCCATCCAGCGTGTTCAACCCAACAAAAAGGTGGTTTCAAAAATGGATGGATGAATAGGTTGATGTCGTGATTACAAGATATTTGATGTACAGTAGGCTATAAGAAAAAGGTGTGCAGAATTTAAAGTATTATTAGTTTATATTGAAGCCACAATTAATTTCATAAATTAATAAAATATCAAAACAAGTGCCATGAACAAGTGCAATCAAACAACCTTCTCTCAGACCTAAATTAATGCCATCGATGTCATTGATTTCACCTGTGAGTAATTGTTCTTTCTATTTATGGTGTTTTCCATTTGCCTGCTTGTCTGCCGAAACGTTGGTAATAATAAAAATGCTTAAGAGAGTGTGCAGTTATACTCTTACTTTACAAAGTTAATTTCTTTAACTTCCACCTCAAAAGGTGTTTGTTTGCCTCAACTATTGCTCTACTTTAGGAAGTAATCACGTCAGTTACTGTTAGGTCCGACTTTGTAGAAAGAGATACATAAAATGTATTATAATTTTGATACATTGACTTGTAGACAACCCTGTATAATTCACTCTTGTTCATCAGTTTCTGGTTCAAACATTTATGGCTGAATTAACCCAATATTTTCACTTGCCATCGTGAAGCATTTACTAGAGTTGAGCAAGTGGATCAGGTAGTTCGAGCTGGTGTGATTGAGTGGAGGCGGGAACTAATTTGCATAATCATGGGTCCACGTACACCAAATGAAGCAATGATGTAGAGTTACATTCAAATTATTTTAAGGTATAAAGAAATTATTTTCATGGAGAAAAAAGGTTTAAATATGTAATTTTGATTATCAAAGATGAGTATTATGGGATAAAATTATTGACTGCAGCGGGACTTTAAGTGTTCAAATACTATTTGGGGCTGCTCTATGTTTAAAACAGAGCTAAAAAGAGCGAGAGAGAGAGAGAGAGAGACTGGGAAGTAATACAAGAACATTTTTTCATCTTGTCAGGGTGGTTCATAAAGCATGTCACAGAAGCCCTGCAGTATTTAACCTGCCAACACACACACACACACACACACACAAGCACACAAACCCTCATAGACACACAGCCACAGCCCAGGTATGGCATGTATATTATAAAACATAAAAGAGCTGAGTGTTTGTTTTCTCACACACACACACACACACACACACAGAGCGCTGCCTCCTGGGTCACTGGGTTTAATCCACTTTTTCTCATCACGCAAGCGATGATGAGATGCTGCAAGGCCATTTATTCCCTCTCACAGGTTAAAAACCTGCGTGCGCTTCAGTGCGTGCGTGTCTGTATGTTTATTTGTGTCTGAGAAAATGTAGCCTTCCTGTTCCTTTTTAAATAAAAAACAAAACTTGCACACAAAAACACAAACAAGACACGGAGAGTGATTATAGTGGGACTTATAAAGATTGAGAGCACACACAAAGGAATAAAGGATGAGCAATGCTGACGCAGATGTTGAGGTAAGCAGCTAGCTGATGTTTTTTAACATCTTTACGTCACTCCTCAAGCCTTTCGGTCACTGCATATTCAAACCAGAGAGAGGAAGAGAGCAAAGTGAGGAAAAAGAGAAAAAGAGAAAGAGCAAGAGACAGAAAAAAAGAAAAAACGCTGAACGAGGGAGAACAAAGACAGCTGAAACATTAAAAGATCTGCAAAGAAATGAAGCAAGGGTTGAAAGAGAATGTAGAACAAATGGAAAAAGATGTGAAGAACCGATGCCAAAAAGCATTGTTTACACTTTATACTGTAATATATATATATATATATATATATATATATATATATATATATATATATTACAGTATAAAGTGTTTATTGAATAAAGAAAAGACTGTACTTATTCAAAGAACCAGTATTTACCCTTGCATTGCAAACAAGCAGAGATGGAGATACGACGTTCCGCACAACAGCAACAATGTATATAAATGCAATCTTTATTCAATCTATATTTTCAGCAACAATTGCTTCAGTCAATGTTATGTAAATTTGCCCCAATGTGAATGTAAAAATACAAATTTTCAGTCTGTTCCTTGCACAAAGTTGTCATATAATTTCTGAATCATTTGATAAATCACTAATACGCCTATGGTGTTTTTTTCCTTATTGTAGCATGAAAGCCCCTGGTCTAAACTGTCACTGTATGGCAAGAGCTGGGTAAAAAAATGTCTAAGGTTGTACACCACAGAAAAATCAACAGCTGATCTGGCATGAGGGTGTGTAAATGATGACAGAATTCATTTTTGGGTGAGCTATCCCTTTAAGTCTTTGACAGGTTGACACTCTAAACAGTTCCACACTGTGCAAACAGCCAGAGCTCTGAGAAAGAAACAGCAGCTTCTGTGTGTGAGACTGTCACATTCTGACTGGAGTGCTGGGGAGAGACAGGTTGATTTAGTTAATTGAATGTATGAGAGTGTTACATAATTCAGCCTGAGGCCCAGTCTGTTCTTTTATCAGCTCCCAACAAGCTTAAACCAGTCTTAGAGCGCTACACTCACAGAACATAAACTGTCTCTCAAATCCACAATGTACAATTGTGCACATTGATCTACTCCACGAATGAGCATGTGCACGTTAGATTATTGTGGCTTTGATTGGTAAAATTCAAAGGTTTAATAACATTTAATATGAATATTAATAATAATTAATAATATGAATAAAATGTAATCTAATTTACAATATGAAATATTTTATAGAAAAATTAATATCTATTTATAAAATATTTTTTACACAACAGATAATATAAGAAATAAATCAAATTTGTATTATTGTTAATGTTGTTGCTTTATTTAATTTTATTGCTTATCATCATCATTATTGTTATTGATAATAATATTAAAATTATATAAAAACATCAGTATCATTTTGGATCATCTGCTATGATACTAATAGGGCTGGGTTGAAAATATTGATTTCTCGTGTAGGCTATGAACCAAGAATCAATCTTTTAGTCTGTGCAGTTTTCAGTTGATGAATGAACAAAACATTGTAGCATGCCTTCCATCCAATAAATCACAATAAGCTTTGTTCTGTTATTTTTTATATTAAACAATTTCTCAGCTTTCAAATTATGTCAATTTTATTATGAAATTCAAACAATAAATAACGTTTTGGCGCTCTTTAATGTGGCTTGACAGACTGCAATAGCACCTCAGTTAAAGGTGCCCTAGATTCAAAAATTGAATTTACCTCGGCATAGTTGAATAACAAGAGTTCAGTACATGGAAATGACATACAGTGAGTCTCAAACACCATTGTTTCCTCCTTCTTATATAAATCTCATTTGATTAAAAGACCTCTGAAGAACAGGCGAATCTCAACATAACACCGATTGTTACGTAACAGTCGGGGTGTATGCCCCCAATATTTGCATATACCAGCTCATGTTCAAAGCATTAGACAAGGGCAGGATGTCTGGATGTGCACAGCTGAATCATCAGACTAGGTAAGCAAGCAAGAACAATAGCGAAAAATGGCAGATGGAGCGATAATAACTGACATGATCCATGATAACATGATATTTTTAGTGATATTTGTAAATTGTCTTTCTAAATGTTTCGTTAGCATGTTGCTAATGTACTGTTAAATGTGGTTAAAGTTACCATCGTTTATTACTGTATTCACGGAGACAAGAGAGCCGTCGCTATTTTCATTTTTAAACACTTGCAGTCTGTATAATTCATAAACACAACTTCATTCTTTATAAATCTCTCCAACAGTGTAGCGTTAGCCGTTAGCCACGGAAACTATCAAACTCATTCATAATCAAATGTAAACATCCAAATACAAAACGCGATTAGACATGCTGCATGATGAACACTTTGTAAAGATCCATTTTGAGGGTTATATTAACTGTGTGAACTTTTCTTTATGTTGTTTAAAGCAAGCGCGAGCTCTTGGGGCGTGGAGCACGGGATTTAAAGGGGCCACACACCCTGAATCGGCGCATTTATAATGATGCCCCAAAATAGGCAGTTAAAAAAAAATTATAAAAAAAAAAACTATGGGGTATTTTGAGCTGAAACTTCACAGACACATTCAGGGGACACCTTAGACTTATATTACATCTTTTAAAAACATGTTCTTCGGCACCTTTAAAGCGAAGCAGCATCATGAAGCGCACGCGAACCGATCATCTCTTCTGCTTTACTTTGAGCTCAAAAAACAAGTTTCGAATTGAAACTAAATTGATTCATGAATTTTTTGTCAATACCCAGCCCTAGATACAATACAATATTAGTACTTCAGTACCTTTTGCATTTCTCTCTCTCTCTCTCACACACACACACACGCACTAAACTCCAAGCTGTGAGAAATATGATTAATTAGCAGACTTTAATCAGACTCTAATCAATTTGTTTCCCATAGGCCCAGTAACTATAACTCTTTACACACAATCCTAGTTAGCAATGGAATCGTACGCCAAGAAAAAGTATATAGTGTGTGTTTTAGTATGTGTGCTCATGTGTTTGGTGTTTACATTTGTGTGTTTGTGCAGAGAAGTCCAGTTCCCATCTCTAGAGGGTAAGCACACGTTTGAAGAGGGCAGTCATGGACAAAGACAGAATTGAGCAACTGAACTGAATTAGAAACATTAAGCAATATCAAGCATTACAAAAGAGCAGAAAAACTGCTAAAGCAGAAAATAGCTGCTTATGAGTCATGATGTCAACCTGCCTAAGAAGGTTTGCTGGTTTTAGTTAGTTTATGCTGGTCTCCCAGCGAAACCAGTTAAAAAGTGCTCAAAACCCCAATTAAAACAGACCAGCCTGGCTGGGTTGGGAGACTAGCTAAGCATCTTAGGCTTGTGAATGCTGTTTTTTTGTTTGCTTAAGCTTACTAAACAATCTTACCAATGCCAAACTTTTGAACAGCAGAGAACATACAAACTAGGAATAGGTCACAATGGTCAACTACTTTTAGTTACAATGCAGATTTTTTTAAATTTAATTATCATTTGCGCTGCACTGCTGCAATAGCGTTCATAAATACAATATGCTTTTTCAATATGCATCTGGTGTATCAAATTAAACTTTTAAATTATTTTCTATTTCTATTGCGCTCGGATTCTGAAAGCAACAAAGAGTCTCATGTAAAGGCCCTGGAAGAAACACGTCTGATCGTAGTCATGTGAACCCGAAAACAGCCTGATTATACAGGATGCAATGTAAGATTAGTAAACTTCACTTGTTGTACTTCATGCCCACACCCAACTAGTCAATTTTGAAAATATGTGTCCCTAATGCAAACACATTAATGTCTACAAATGCAGCATGTAAGAGATCTAATCTGCTGTATTTTCTTTTTTCACTCAGGGTGTGTGAAACTCAGCAAAAGTGCTTACTGAACAATGACATGACCTGAAGAGAGATGTAACCAAGAAAAGAAGATCAGCACTGATCACACAATCTAACATGCCCTTGAATGGGTCTTTCCATTACCTTTAACCTGTGAAACAAGATCTGAAGAAGACTTACTCCAGTTTCAGCAGAAACAATCACACATATGCTTGCTTTTTCTACACGCCCATAAGTTTTAGAGAGAAACACAGTCATTGACCCTCCAATGCACTCCTGTACCCATAACACCAAATCAAAATAGAAATAGAGAGAAAAAAACGCCCTGATAGAGCCATGTGCCCTTATTCCTGCTTTCCTTTTCTTATCTGACCATCGTTCTGTCTTCGCGGTCTCAGCTGACACCCTCACTCTCAACGGAATGAGCCCTGTCAGGTCTGAGATAAAGAGATTATTCACACACACACACACACACGCAACACACACGCTCACACATGCACTTAATGGAAATGTTCTGTAGATCTCTGAGATTATGATGATCGGTCATCGGCACTAGAACATCTAGGCAAAGGAACAGTTTCTTCCCACAGGCTATTTCTCTCTTGAACAGTTAAATGCCTCCAAATGCAATACACCACTTTTTTGTGCAATACCCTTTTTATATCCTATTTATTCATATGTTCGTTATCTGTAAATGTTTATTCTGATTATATTCTGATTTTTTTAATATTTGTTATTCTTATAGACCTTCTGTGGTGAAAATCTAGTTTTTAATGTTGTTTATATGTCTATGTGGTGTTTTTAATATGCTTTAAGACAAACCTTGTGCAAAATCATAAGTCAACACCATTGCGGAGTATTTTCTAATTAAAATTACAGTAAAAAAAGACAGTCTCTAACCCTGTGACATCACAAACTACCTTGTAACCAATAAAAAAACATTAGCATATCATTAACAGTGCTCTAGCAGGGGAGTCTCGAGAGAAGCCAGGTTATCCCGGTATATTTTTCTGTTGGTATGAAAAATCGTGTAGATTTAGCAATTTGTCGGGTGTATGATGTATATTTCGATGTTATGATGAACTATATGCCTTTCTCCACTGACGTTCTGAGTTGTTCAAAGTGTTTGTAAGGATACTGATTGTTAGAAGGCAGCTGTCTGACTCACGAATGGGAACATGGTTTGTGTAACATTAGCAACACATTATTATATGTTTGATAACATAGTCAAGCAAAAGGCTAATCATATTAATTACCGTTATGTGTCCGATGTTGTAAAGAGCGATACCATCGTGCAGCGTTTACCTCAGTAAGTTGACCGAGTGGATCTCTGAGCTAGTGCGAGTGAGTGGAGGCGGGGCTAATTAGCATATGAATAGATCCCCATATGCTAAATGAAGCAAGGGAGTAGAGTTACATTCAAACTATTTTAAGGCATGAATACATTTTTCTCACAGGAAAAAAAACATTTAAATATGTAATTTTGGTATTCAAAGATGAGTTTTAATGGATAAAATTATTGACTACAGGGGGACTTTAAATGTTATTATGTGTCTTTACATTTACATTTGTATTTATATGTGTGTACTGGAAGCTTCAATACTAAGGTAAATTCCTTTTGCGTGCAAGCACACTTGGCAATAAAGCTGTATCTGATTCTGATTGCCCGATTTGAAAGTGTCAGCTGATTTAAAAAGAACACATGTTCTCAGACAGATGTTCTCACTATATCTTGCGATAACATTTGTTGATCTTTTATAGTTATATGTGATTTTATGTCTTAAACATTTGGTCTTCTGTTCGAACATTTGTTTGTTGTGAATGCATTGTGAACAGTTGTAAATTGTCACCATCAAGGAAAATATATCAGTAGAAATAGACTGAAATCTTTAAAAACCACTGTATGCCTTTGTTTTAATTTGCAGCTGTCATGAATGAACACACAAGCTATAATTCCAACTATGATTTAAATATCAATTCCTTTGAGTAAAATGATCAAAGTTAAATTTAACTCGATCAGTGTTGAAATAACACTGCCAAGTTTGCTGTAGAATTTACAGCTTTTATTGAAAATTAGTCTTTAAAAAGCTGTTTAAAAAGCCTTGTAAGCCTTTTTGTAAACAAAAGTTAAATGTCTAATGAAAAATATAAATGTATTTCATTGACTCATATAAAATGGATGCTCCTAAATACAATGTATAATTTTTTTTGTGGTGAGGCCAGTGAAAATACTGGCAAAAAGAAATCTGAACTACTGACCTGATGAGGTCAGCAGAAACAATCCTTATTGTTAAGCCCTGAAATTAATCAGAGCTTGTATGGATGGACAAAATAAAAGGAAAAGAGGAGAGACGAGGTAAAGAAAAGTGCCAGTGAAAAAATTGGACAAAAATAGACATGATGCTCAGAAACAAGCAATAAAACGGCAATGAAAACTTGAGGAAGAACTATCTGTGAGGTCACAGAGGAAGAAAAACCGAGGCATGGTCATATGCATTACTATGGCAACCATGCGCATCTCTGTTTCTTTGACGCAATAAGATGGAAGATCAAACTCGATAACACTCTCAGTCTTGTTCTTTCTCTCTGGCTACCCATCAAAATGCTGGCTCCTTACTGCCTGTGTCGTGAGTCATTGCTTGGCCTTAGTCTACATTGTGCAATAGAACGATTGAAATAAATCTGATAGGTAAATAATGTAGATAAAGGACTTGTTCAGTTCCAGAACTAGCACATGGAATGGTGAATATATGATAAGATTCATCCAGGTGTGCACGGGTAGTAAAAGGTCATTCACTTTAATGTGAACACTTTGTCGACGCAAGCAAGAACATGGACCTCTTGCACAAAATGAATGTGTGTTCTTGCATTACTGTGGTAGCAAACCTCAGAGCTCGAGGGGGCGATAGAGTTACCTGTGCTATTAAATCGGATGTGCTATTGACAGTTTAACTATGGTTAACCAATTTGCTCAGCAAGATTCTATTCATAGTTTTCAGTCATGTGACTGGCACGGAGACCTGGAGGGCAAAACATCCAGCACATGCCTGTCAATTTTCCATCTGGTTCAAGCCACAAATATTTAGATCACCTCTCAAAAGAAGGAAACAAAATATGTGAACAAAATGCAAGCTTTGTGATCCATATACAGCACCTGCTTCAGTATTTCAAACACTTAAAGGTCCCGTTTTTCGTGGTTTTTTGAAGCTTTGATTGTGTTTATAGTGTGCAATATAACATGTGTTCATATTTCGCGTGTAAAAAAAAAAACAGTATTTTTCACATAATTTACTTATCTGTATACCGCTGTTTCCACTGTCATAAAAACGGGCTGATGACTTCCTTGTTCTATGAAGTCCCTCCTTCAGAAATACGTAACGAGTTCTGATTGTGCCAGCGGTTCCTGTGTTGTGATTCGACAGCAGTTTAGCGCATCTTGCCCGGAAAGGTCACGCCTCTTACCATAACGTGGAGATGTACGCGCTCAGTGTTATTGTAAACATGTCTTTAATTTTACCCTATCAATTTGAGCCGGAATCAGACCCGGTGATTGGACTGCGGGATGAAAATAACAGCGTTTCGACGACATGGCGACAAACACACTCTACAAATGCAACTCTTGTGTATTCCTGTGAGTGGAGGTTAGTCAAAAAACTGTTTTAGTGACGTCATTAAAGAAGGAAGTAGAGGGATGTAGTCCAAACTGGCCGTTCGATGTAGGCGACTTCTGTTAAATAAAATATCTCGCTTGGCATTGAACTTTGAGCTTTAAAATTTTACAGATTTTATTTATACTCTAACAACAACATTACACACTAACTAAAGTTTGAAACATGGGATCACGAAGAACGGGACCTTTAAAATGGGGACTTTCTAAAACGCTTAACATGAAAAACAGTGATATTAAAAGACGAAATTCAGTATCTAATTGATGATGCATACTTTAAAACAGGTTACACGTTTTAAAGTATGCAACACGTTAAATGGCAAGTGGTTTCTTTATAATAGTTTTCTATGGAAAAACACGATGAGAAGCTGCCTGTACGTTTGCGCAAAACTGTTGCGAAATTTTCTAAATGTTGATATAAAACTATTGCGAAATTATGGCATTTCCATTAACAGATCTTATGTTACTAAGACGTAATTTTTCCTCTTTGCATAAGTCATTCCAAAAATTATGGCAATGGATGTTAGTATGTTTAAGTATATCACAGCCACCACACTAGCTGTTATTTTTATACGTGTTTCCACTGGGCGTATTTTCAATTCGCAATTTCAATTTGCGCAATCTGAAGGCTAATGGAAATGCAGCTACTGTCTTAGTACTTAGTACAAACCTGGTAAAATCACATGACATCACATTGCTGAATCCGAAATCGCATACTCTCGAGTAGGTACTTATTCTGAACAAGTACTTACTTTGTGACCGCTAAAAAGGTATATTCTACATGGTATAAATTAGTGTAGTATAAATGTAATCCATGTTGTCGTTACCATGTGACCTACCAGTGTCAGTTGCGTCACTTCACTGCTATTGACAAATCCTCTCCTGTGGCCTCATGGGATAGTATCCATCCATCGTATGCACACTTCAGAATCTCAGTGGAAGTAAGATTCACTATAAGTCCTCATTCATGAACTTTTTGCCTACTCTTTTATGAGTACTATAATTTTTTACATGGCATACTATTTTTCTGCTCTATATAGTAGGGAAGTATGCGATTTCGGATGCAGCCTATGAATTCAAACTGTTGCTCCACCACAACAGTACTTGGTCTGAATGAGAAAACAGACCACAGAAGAAGACCACAGCATCCCTTGCGAAAAAAGCTCAATGCAATGCGACATATTTTGCAACTATGCATGAAATAAAGCTTGCGTAGCTAGAAGCGTTTGCAATCACACACTTGCATACATATGTTTTAGGCCTAAGTCTAGCTCTCTTTTTTCTGTTCCTTCTCCCTTGCTCTGTCTATAATAGGGATTGAGTTGTCTATTCATCCTTTACGCTCTGAAATCCTCCTATTTCCTCTCTCTCCGTGCAGTCAATGGGAGATTAAGTGTCAAAAAACAGTAGCCCTGGGCTCTAAACTGATGCCACTCTCACACACACTCACCATGCAATAAACTCACAGCTGGGCACTTGTATAATACATTTACAGCTGGGCAAGCACCCAGAAACACGCTCTGCACAAGCTGTGTGTGCGGGTCTAAATTCTACCTTTTTCGTTTTATTCTGCTGCACACCCTGGTGCTATAAAAGTGCAACTCTACAATCACTTCTGCTGAGTTAAGCAGGCCCACCGAATAGACGAGTAGAGGCACAAAGCAGTAGTGCGGGTGGAGAGGGTGGGTGGGGGAGGGGCAATAGCACCTAGCCTCTAAGGATTGTGGGTATAGCTGCAGGTGAAGTGGGGTCAGTATTACCCGAGATGAGCTGTATCCAAAACCGCTCACTTGTTCACTCATTCACTAATCCCTATATAGTGTATGGCATTTGAGTTCACTTTATCTGCAAAGAGTGAACAAAATGAAGTGGGTGAATTCGGACGGTGACATATACACCGTGTGTCGGAGAGCTGGAGCTGTCGCAGAAAGGGCTCGACACTTGATAAAACTATGCTTTTATCCTACGTTACTTACTTTATAAAATAATATTAATAACAATAACAAACTTAATGACTTTATTTTGTAATTATACATACCTCCGTGCCAGCTTTGCAGTTTCATTGATTCACTCAAAAAAATGATTCTAGCTGCTTGTTTAGTTTATTTAAATAAAATAAGCTGAACCAACACAAATCTTTAGTTTTTTACTTAATTGGCATTTGCACTCAATTGTATTATGTTAAATGAAATTAAATTTGCAAAATGTTAGGTTAACCTAAACCATTTGTGTTGGGACGACATGAATCATTTATGTTGCATTGATTGAAACTGGGCAGTGGATTTCTAGTTCCCAGCATGCTTTGCGTAGGGAAAGATCAGGACAGTAAATGTTGAACTTAAGTGCTGTTTAATGTGTTTTTAGTAAAGGGAAATACCTTTTAAAGTTTGATGTTCAGTTATATTTGACATTTAAAAGAGTTTGTTATGTCGATTTTTTTTGAGGTTACCATTATGCTGAAGTGTAGACCTTGTGGTTAGGCTATGGGTGGCTGCATGAAATAAATCTATGTTGTTCTCAACAAGCTTTAACTGTGTTAAAGCCAGTGATGAGAAGTTTTTTACCTGATCATTACTTGCATGCTATAAATGTTACTTAGCATATAAAAAAGTGATATTTTAGTTTTTATAGAAATGTTTATAAATTAGTTTGAGGGCCAGCACATAATTTACACAGTCTACATACGGTCATCAGCTTTATCCCTCTCAATGGTCATGAAACATGTATGTCTGTGTACAACAGCTATTCACAACCTAAGCACAAGCGCACATCTTCACCATGATGGTAACAAAATTTTTTTTATATATATACGCTACAAACTCTTTTAAATGTTCAAAATAACTAAACATTAAACACTTAAACACTAACAGGTCTTTCCATTTCCTTAAAAGTGCAGAAAACTTGAGCAACACTGCACAAGGGCACCAGTCTGAATTGCAATAGCACTGGTTGGATCAACAAGAATGAATTATGTTCAGGAAACATTCACAGAATATGTCAAATGAAACTGGTGTGATCTCATTCAATTAGCATGAATTTTACTCATCAGTACAATTAACCTATCTTAAGTTCAAATAAATCAGTTCAACTGTGTGGAAATAGGTGTCATAACTGAATTAAGTTAGACCAACAAGTTATTTTTTTGAGTGTTGTTGGGAGCGGTTTCGGACACAACTATGGTCTTATTATTGGGAGATACAAGGATCTGTGACTCTGCCATTGGAGAAAGTGTAACGGCTAACTTGGATCAAAGTGTGCCTTGATAAGCAATCACATTTCAGCCTTGATGTCACTGAATTTCATTCAGAGTTGTGCAACTGTCAATCACTGTTTGCGGATACCATAGAAATGAATGAGAAGTGCCGTAAACTGAATCATAGCCGTCGCGCAATTGTCCGTGACTTCTCTTATAAAAGAGCCATTTTTGGGGTGTAAACTTTAAAAATAGATCAATCCAAAATTAATGTTTAAGAGCAAACATGTTGAAGATTAGCCAAGAGGCTGTTGATTTATTAAATGATAAGCTTTCCTCACAAAAGCATATTATTCAGCGTAGTGAAGCCTCTCCTCTATTGACATCCGTTCAAAGAAACAGCCTCTGGTCTCCTTCCCTGCGTACCACAGCGTCAGCAGCCATTGCTAACCTTGCAGGCTTGCCTTCAAGTGCCTTTGGTATTACTGACAGATGTAGCGACTTTGACGTAATCACTGCCCACAGACGTAATACTACATAGATGAGCATTACATAACCACATCACTGGAATTAATACATACAAATAAATAAATAAATAAATAAATAAATATTGGAATATTTCTTATTTATTAAACATTTATATAACAACAATAATTATATATATATATATATATATATATATATATATATATATATATATATATATATATATAATTAAGATTTTGCACATATGGTGCAAAAGTGGGTTAACGTTAAAATGTTACTTGCAGTAAATGATCCAGGATATTATACACACACCTGTGTGATGGTCTATAGACTGATGAAGGATAATGTTGTAGGTTTTGTATGGCACGTCAACAGATCTTAAATCTGAAACCTTCGTTAGAGTGTTCAGTCTCTAATCACTAAAACCAAACATAACAGCTCCATTCATAGAGCTGGACCAGCAGCCACCAGATACACAGAAACACACACTTGCACACACACTTGCACACAGGTTTGTATTGCTATCTTAGTGAGGACATTGCATAGATTTCCATTGATTTTATATCAGGTCAATGATATTTTCTATCCCCTAACCCTACTCCTAAACCTACCCATTACAGAAGCAGGTGCACATTACTAAATTTAAATAAAAACATATTTTGGCTGATTTATAAGCCTTTTAAAATAGTGAGGACCAGTCAATGTCCTCACTAGTGGGTTGTGAAAGTATTCCACAATAAGTGAGGACATTTGGTCCTCACAAGTATAGTCAAAACAAGTACACACATACACACATACACACACACACACACACACACACACACACACACAGTTACTACCTGGACTGTAAGGAGATTTGAAGCTTTAGTCTTTTCAATTAGGATTGCTGAGCCCTTTCACTTCACTCACATGCACAAACATCTAAATCAGTATTTGAATCTTAAAGTATGTGATTTCTGCACCACCAGCAGCAACAAACAAAATTGGAAACACACTATCATTCAAATGTTTGTGGTCGATAAGATTTTTAAAATATTTTTGAAAGCAGTCTCTTATGTTCACCAAGGTTGCAATTATTTAATATAAAATACAACAAAAATCCAACAGTATTATGAAATATTAAAATTTAAAATAACCATTTTCTATTTTAATAAACTTTAAAATGTCACGTAAAGAATGTGTTGGCAAAGATAGATATTCAGCATTCATTACTTCAGTCTTCAGTGTCACATGATTCTTCAGAAATCATTTTATTATTGATACTGATTTGGTGCTAAAGAAACATTTCATATAATTATCAATTTTTAATGATTATTTGATAAATAGGAAGTTAAAAAGAACAGCATTGATTTCAAATAGAAAACTAACATTACGACTGTCTTATCTGTCCACTTTTGATCAATTTACTGCATCCTTGCTAACTAAAAGTACTAATTTCTTTAAAAAAAAAAAATCTCCAAACTTTTGAATGTTAGTGTATTTAAAAAAAGGATTGAAAACATAAGGATAAAAAAAGGAAAGTTCTGTCACCATTTACTTACCCCCATGTTACTCCACACCTGGATGACTTTCTTCTGAGGAACACAAAAAAGATGTTATGCAGAATGACAGCATCAGTCATCATTTGTTTCATATGGAAAAAGATGCAATGAGAGTGAATGGTGACTGAGACTGGCAGTCCCTAACATTCTGTCTACTGTCTCCTTTAGTGTTACACAGAAGAAAAGTCATACAGGTTTGGAACAACATGAGGGTGAGTAAATTATGTCAGAATTTTCATTTTTTGGGTGAAAGCAATCCTTTTAAGACTTTTTTTCCCACAAAATAAAAATTAACCACATTTATTTCCAAGATGATAACTGGATTCCACTTGTTGAAACAATAAAAACAATGTATTTGGATTTTTTTTTAGAATAAGGTGTTGCTTAACGTACTATTTTTCAAAATAGTATGCTATACAGTATATACTGTATGCAGCATGTTAGTGTTCCATTACAAATATAGCCAATGTTTAGAGCAACAATGTTTACACTCTTTAGGGGAAGTCTACCAACATGTGACTTATTTATGGTCATCTCTGCATATAAAACTGGGAGAGGAGAAAATATTTTACCGCACCTTTAAAAAAATGCTAGTTCTATAAACTGTTACCTGTGTAACTCTATAGCCCACATCAACACTCGAATTCCCATTCACCTTGCTACTCAAAGCATTCAAATGTACAACTAACCCATATTTTCTCAGGGTACCGATGCTGATATCAGAACCGCCCTGAGGAAAAGAGCAGCTATAGAGCCCAGGTGTGGGCTTCTCTACAGAAACAGACACCTTTGTTCGTCTCTCTCAGCTACATCTGTTCTACAAGGACATCCAATATTACCTTACCAAGCCCGTCCTACTTTCTGCCCTCCTGGACCAGTGCTACTTAACAACTATAGCTACAAAATTTAGTGCGTTTTAGCTAAAATTAATCAGACTAAAAATCATATATAAAATTCCTCTTTCCGCAGCTTTTACGTCAAAGCAGTACAGTCACATTTACAGTTGTCTGAGTAGCATATAATCCTATTCGGATTATTCAGTAGGAACGCTGTGTTCCAGAAGATTTGCTTGCGCATTCGCTTGTATTCTCTCCAGCTCCACAGGGTTTGCAAGGACATGGAATCCTATGGGACCATACGTTACTCCGCCCTGTGGACTTGCATAAATAACCACAGATTACCTACTGTCAACTTTAATCCCTCTCAGTCTCTCGCTATGAGTTCTTTCCATCTCCCTTTCTAATCTATACCCACACTTTCCATCTCTCGCTTTCCCTTTCTGGCTGTCCACTATCAAACCAGCTACAACCAGATTTGGGTCCTTCAGGACTACTGGGATACTGGAGGATGACTCAATTTTATGACAGCTATCAGTAATAATAAACCATTATTACAGAAGAGATTATCAGTTATATGTAGGTACACAGTTCACGTACAAGGAATGCTATAAATAAAATCAACATTGACATTGATAAACATATTGGTAAGGAGTGACTCAGCAAAACATAGCTATTTTCTTATAAGTATAAGAGTTTGACCATTCCATGGATTTATACATTTAGCTGTACCACACTCTAAAAAATGCTGGGTTAAAGGTCCCGTTTTTCGTGGTTTTTTGAAGCTTTGATTGTGTTTATAGTGTGCAATATAACATGTGTTCATGTTTCGCATGTAAAAAAACAGTATTTTTCACATAATTTACTTATCTGTATACCGCTGTTTCCACTGTCATAAAAACGGGCTGATGACTTCCTTGTTCTATGAAGTCCCTCCTTCAGAAATATGTAACGAGTTCTGATTGTGCCAGCGGTTCCTGTGTTGTGATTCGACAGCTCTGAGCGCACCGTGCCCGGAAAAGTCACGCCTCTTACCATAACGTGGAGATGTACGCGCTCAGTGTTATTGTAAACATGTCTTTAATTTTACCCTATCAATTTGAGCCGGAATCAGACCCGGTGATGAAAATAACAGCGTTTCGACGACATGGCGACAAACACACTCTACAAACGCAACTCTTGTGTATTCCTGTGGGCGGAGGTTAGTCAAAAAACTGTTTTAGTGACGTCATTAAAGAAGGAAGTAGAGGGATGTAGTCCAAACTGGCAGTTCGATGTAGGCGACTTCTGTTAAATAAAATATCTCGCTTGGCATTGAACTTTGAGCTTTAAAATTTTACAGATTTTATTTATACTCTAACAACAACATTACACACTAACTAAAGTTTGAAACATGGGATCACGAAGAACGGGACCTTTAAAAACAACCCAAGTTGGGTTAAATATGGACAAACCCAGCAGGTTGGGTTAAAGGGCACCTATTATGCCCTCTTTCACAAGATCTGGTCAAGTTTCAGCTTACAATACCCCACAAATTTTCCCCTATTTGGGGGTGAGCAAAAACATGCCTTTTACTATATTACTATATTGCTGGTTAAAAAAAAAAAATAATCCAAAATTGGTTGAAAAAAAATGGCTGGGTAAAAACAACCCAATCCCTGGGTTTGTCCATATTTAACCCAGCATTTTTTATATCATCAATAGGTTTCCAATGCAGAGATGAGAGGAAAAAACAGAGATAGATTACTAGATCAGTGTCTGGTGTGTAGTATTAAAGGGTTAGTTCACCCAAAAATGAAATTTCTGTCATGAATTATTTACCCTCATGTCGCTCCACACCCCTAAGACCTTCATTCATCTTCGGAACACAAATTAAGATATTTTTGATAAAATCCAATGGCTCAGTGAGGCCTGCATTGACAGCAAGACAATTAACACTTTCAAACACCCAGAAAGGTACTAAAGTCATATTTAAAACAGTTCATGTGACTACAGTGGTTCAACCTTAATGTTATGAAGCGACGAGAAAAACAAAATAACGACTTTATTCAACAATATCTAGTGACGGGTGATTTCAAAACACTGCTTCATGAAGCTTCGAAGCTTTACGAATCTTTTGTTTCGAATCAGTGGTTCGGAGCGCGTATCAAACTGCCAAAGTGATGTGAACCATTGAAATTTCAAAACACTTATGACGTAACGAAGCCTCGTTTACTGAAATCATGTGACTTTGGCAGTTTGATATACGCTCCAAACCACTGATACGAAACAAAAGATTTGTAAAGCTTCAAAGCTTCATGAAGCTGTGTTTTGAAATCGCCCATATTGTTGAAGTCGTTATTTAGTTTCTTTGGCACACAAAAAGTATTCTCGTCGCTTTATAACATTAAGGTTGAACCACTGTAGTCACAGGAACTGTTTTAAATATGTCATTAGTACCTTTCTGGGCATTTGAAAGTGTTAATAGACCACTTTGGAGCAGACGTCACAACTACGTCACTTGCAGCTGCGCGCGCATACTGGTTGCAGAAAAATAGCGGTAGCAATTGAAGGAAAATGTGCAAAATCCACAGAATAAGAGAAAAATGTTTTGTTGTGCCTCTGGATGTTGGAATCGGAATGCAAAAAATATAGTCTTCATTTTTAAAGAAAACCATCGTTGAAAACGTCCTTTGAAGCTAAACGGAGACGTTTCACAGACTGGACTGACAACACCTGCAAGGATTAGTCTACTATTAAAGCAGGAATTTGATGTAAACAGTAAGTCTACATAATATTTACATATGCAGTTCAGAGGACATACATACATAGCAGTTACAGCATGAAATAATTATAATTAAAATAATTTAAACCTATAATATTTTACATAGATAACTTTTAAACATAATTTTTTATTTCACAATTCTGACTTTTTTTTTCTTGCATTTGCGTGTTTATTACTCCCAGTTCGGACTTTATAACTCGCAATTGTGAGTTTATTTCACAATTCTGAGGGGGAAAAAGTCAGAATTGCGGGATAAATTGCAATTCAGAAAAGACAGAATAACGAGTATATCTCACAATTCTGTTTTTCTTTGTAAGAAATGTGAGATGTAAACTCGAAATTAACTTTTTTTTATTCTTTTATTTCGTGGCTTCCATAGACTTTTACTGCTCAACTGTCATTTTCTGCAACCAGCTAGGCTCCGCCCACAAAAAACGTCATCGCTGTTTGCAAACACCAAATTGGTCTATTGTATTGCTGTCAATGGAGGCCTCACTGAGCCATTTGGATTTTATCAAAAATATCTTAATTTGTGTTCCGAAGATGAACAAACGTCATATATATATATATATATATATATATATATATATATATATATATATATATATATAGCTGTCGATTTTACATGTACTAAACCCAGAATATCCCTTTAAATATTTTGGCATCTCAGCCAGATGTGGTTCGGTGTGCATTGCAAAGCATAAATTAAGTCCCAGAGTAGCATTTATAAGTATACAGTACATAGGTTTAAGGGACGAGGAATGACATTCTCTGAATAAATGGTGTCTTACATTGTGCATATGTGTGCGAAAAAATAAACTATGATCCAGTTAAGCAAAAACCCCATGAGTAGTAAAAAAAAAAAGCCATTATTACCCAGTTAAGCAACTATATCACTGTAGACCATTACAAAACTGCTAAAGTTTCTCTGTGTGTACTAGGTGGTTATAGATTTTTGTGTGGGGAATTTGGAGATTTGAAAACTACCTTAGCTTCACTTCACCCATAACTCTCCATTTAGGTAAATATTATCTTGTGGTTATGATTTGGATGAATGATCTCTCTTACTCTCTCTTGTTAACACACTGGCACAGTAGAGGAATTCACCTCCTACGGTGCCAGTAGCTGCGCTTGTCTAAATCCACTGCTCTCTACAGAACACTCAGATACACGTGGCACTACCACACAGCAAGAACTAAGTCCTGCCAGAGCTTCAAACAGTCTCAGCGTGTGAATGGGTATGAAGGTGTGTCTCAGAGACATTGAGAAGCATATATTAAGAGGCTGCCGTGCCGATAGGAGGATATTTCCCTCTCGTGCACATACAAGAAAAAAGCCTCTTTATATACCATTCAAAGTAAGCAACATTTTATTTCTCAGGCATTTTGGTGCCATTCCGTTCACCCTCAACTTTCTCTCCCAACACTTTCCTTCCATTTTCTTCTAGTATTGCAACCTCTAATTCTTCCCATTCTCTATTTTCTTTCCCTCGACTGCTAGTGGGAGTTTGGATGTGGCCAGTAAGACCCAATCTGGAGTTCAGCCAAGGAAACTGCTTTCATTGTTGTTCTCTCAAAGGTACTGAAAACCCAAACAAATGAACCCTAAAATGTTCATACGATTTCCTCAACTCCCACAACTTGAAAACCCATCTGACTCTGTTTCTCTTGTTTGTCTCTCACTTTCTTTCCCCTCTTCCCATCTTTTCTCCATCTGCCATTCGCACACTGTCTGTCTGTCTCACGCTTTCTCTGTTTCACTCCCCTTGTGCCATCTCTTTCTCACCCTTGTACCATCTCTCCCTCTTCCTTTCATTTGCTTTAATCCTTCCTCAAATTGAGGGGGGGGGGGGACTTCCCATTCCACATTCTCTCCCAAAAATCTATTTTTGTCTGTGCTCTCTTACTCTACTCGGACAGAAACGTTTTATTTAAAAAAAAAGGGGGAAAAAAAGGAGAGAAAAAAAAAACTAAGCATGGGAGCGATGAGTTCAAGCCTACTGGAGCTGAAACACACACGCAAGGGCACAGACACACACACACATAAAGAGCAGCCAGGGAGAAAAGCCACAAACAAAAGGATCATTTATTACATGCAGAAAAGGGGGGGGCTTGCGGTTGTGACCACGTTGGACCAGCACAACGTTGGCCCCTTCTCAACATTCACAGCCAGCACGCCGCATTCCCCCCAGCGCCGATGCCATGCTGTCCACTAACTGCAAAACACTCACTTACCCACTCGCTGCTGCAAAAAAGAGCCAGTATCATTCTCTCTTCTTTCTCTAGTTTTTAATCCAACTCTATACTCCGTGGTAATCTTATCATTTGATTTAAGATCAGGCTGTACACTGGGGCCATCAACAATTTAGCAAAAAAACTACAAAAGCGAAACTCAGATCAGAGATTTCTATAAAGAAAGAACCACTGCAAGCTTTCTATTATTCCACAAGAGTCACTGTTTTCTTGCATAACATAAACTGAACAGGAGATTCAGACATATGTGGTTTTCTTGCTCTGTCGATATTTGTACAAAAAGACAATTTATGCAAACATCCCATCACTGAATGGCAACCCGAATCCAGCCACAAACCCATACGTGCATTTAAAAACACACAGAGAGAACTCAAAGAGACAGTAACGCAAACAGAATGAAAAGACTGTATTTAGCCATTTACCCTGTCATTGTAACCCTTCTATAAACATAACTATCTAGGACACTTTAATGTTTTAGCTCAAAGATAAACACTGGAAATTTCTAAAATACATTTAAAATGGTAAATCAAATTTAGTATCCCAGGGAATGACAGAGGCGGCAGACAAAAGCAATGGTTATGAGATTTGCGAAAGGGAACTTTCCATTGCTCTCTGATCAGTATTGTTAGCATTGTAATGCCTGGCAGACAGGTGGCTCCTGTATATAGAGGCACCAGGTGGGTATGAATAAAGAACAAAAGTGAACCATGGCCTCATAAAGTTTTGTTATGGAACAGGCTGTACTATGTTTCAGTGTATCATCACAACCTGTTATTGAATAAAGTGGAACTAAAGATGAGATAAATACAACCACATGTTGTAAAGAAATCAGACACGATTCGGTCATCAGGTGAGTTAATTGGGTGTTAATATAATGCTATTACACTGAATGTACAAGTTTGCATACCCCATGCAGAATATGCAAGAATGTTTTCATTTATTGAAAATAAGAGAGATTGTAAAAATAGCATTTTATTTATTACTTCCCTCAGTGCATTCTCATTTCACATAATTGATATTTATATTCCACAAGGCAAAATAACTGAATTTTTACAATTTATCCTTTAAAATGGTACATTTTATGCATTTGGAAGATGCTTTTATCAACAGCAACTTACAGTGCATCCAAGGTATACATCATATAAGTTCAGCTTTTGCAATGATCAGTGACTTGTTTGTACTGTTTTGTGAAAAGACCACATTTTATTAAAAACCAAGTAAAGTGTAAACTTTTGAACAGGATGATCGGTGTAAAATGTTATTTTGTCTTGTGGGAAATATCCTATAAAATATCTAGCTTCTGAAGAGCAGTACTAAATAAAAAATAAAATCTGTTATCTCTTATATTGGTATAAATTCTGCAAGAGATTTATAAACCAAGCAGACAAAGGAACATGCAAACGTATGCACTCAATTGTATAATGAATCTGTTCAGTTTGGTGAAGATATGAATTAACCTTACAATGTATGTGAGATTTAAGATTTAATACTTTTCAGACTAAACTCATTTTGAGATTAGAGCTGATCTTACCTGTACCATCTTTGCTGCTGCTGCTACCTTGGTGTGTCCGTAGCTCCTCTGACTTGTAAAAGTCAATGCTAGCGTACATGTTGAGGTTTGAAGCACTCCCGCTTGAACCTCCAGCTCCTACAGAGCTCCCTGCTGCTCCTCCACCCAGCACAGAGGAAAAGATACGGGCAGCAGGTGTGTGAACAGCTGCTTGCCCTTCTGTGGCAGCATGGGTGCTTTCCTTGTTAGCCAGGTCCAAGTCTATGTAATTGAGGCCCTGTTCCATGGATGATGTCTGTGAAACTGATAGACTGGGTAGTCCAGGGTTGAGATATTGAGACGAGATGTCTGCTGAGCCACTGTTCCCCCAAAGCATACCCTCAAAACCAAGGCGACGGCCCATAACTTGAGCATGATCAGGGAATGTAGAGGAAGAGGATGTTGCAGAGCAAGGTAGAAGTGAGGAAGGAGCTTGGAACGTTTCAGAGCAATGGCGTCGACGACCCTGTGGATCTGCTCGGATTACTTTAGCCCCGTGATCTGGGTTTGGGACTTTGGCAAGTGGAAAGTCTAATCCCAGTCCCAAACCCAGGACTGGAACTGCTGACTCAGGCTGGTCTGGCAAAGAGGCTTTTGGTGATGTAGAACTTAACGTGCTGACTGAGTTCATGCTAAAGGCCATCTTTGTGTAGTCACCACAGGCTGTGGGCGGGTCACCTGGCTGTGGTACTGACACCTGCCTGCTTTTTCTTTGTCCCATCTCACTCTCTGCATCATCCTCATTTAGAACGGATGATATGTGCTCATCATGAGGTTTAGTGGCTGCTGCAGGCATGACAGGAGGGGTAGGGAATGGGGGAAACCCAAGTGGTGTGAGAGAGATAGGCGAGGGGGATGGTGAGACACCTAGCACCATATTGACATACTCAGAAGCAGTTGATGGAGAGATGGGGGTGGAGGAGCTATGTGAGAATGGCATAAAACCAGCAACACAAGAGGTAGGCCTGGGTAAGTGGCAGTGGGCACTGGGTGGAAGAGAAGCATCTTGTCGAAATCCTCTGGTTCCATTACCTCCTGCCTTTTGGTTCCTCTCACCCTTAAACTCAATGCTGACATACTCCCCAGGGCTCTTAGGCTCGGGAGGAAGGGATGTCTCACGGACTCTGGGTAAAGTGTTGGCTTTAGAGACATCCACAAACAGGCTAAGAGGTCGGCCCCTTTGACCAGGATGCCCTTGCTTTACCCTTCCAGACCCTTGTCTTTGCTGCAAGGATCTTTGCTCAATGTCCTTTGCAGTAGCACCTGCTGCTCTTCCTGTCACTTTGATGGCCTTTTCTTCACTTTCACCCAGGCTCTCGCTGCTAGCAGAACTGGAGGAGTATGAGGACGATGAAAGGGACAGATGTCGGCCAACAAGGGGATCCTGATGCTTGGACTTGCTATTACTAAGCCCCCTACCTCCACCCAGACCTCTACCACCATTAACCAAATGCTTCCCTCTTCCTGGTTCTTCCTCAAAGTGTGGTGAAGTATTATGTTTATATGAGCGGGGTAGAGAATAATAAGAATATACCATCTTGGGTGGAGGCTGCTGAGGATGCTGGTCAGATGGAGTGTGGGGCTCAGGTGGTGGTGGGGTACTATTGGCAGAGCGAGCACTTATAGGTGACATATTCATGTAGTCACTGCCAGTTCGACTGTCGGCACTGCTACTGCCAACCCAGGCAGTAGGGACCCCTCGCTGGTCTGGTGAACAGCTACTATTGGGAGACATCATCATGTAGCCATCTGTACCAGAAGGTGGTGGACGGATCTGCCGCGGGGGTGAAATGCTGTTATTGGGGGTCATGGCCATGTAGTCATCTGCAGATTTTGAGTCTGGATCTGAAACTTTTACTGAGAGGGAGTGAGAAAGAGATACTGGGGGAGCTGTAACTCCTGGTAACATGGACATGTAGCCATTATCTACCGCTCCATTAACTCTTCCAATGACAGCAGGGACACTCGTTTCACTGCTACCAGAATCACCTTTAACCTCTGCAGCTACCTCCAAGTATCCTGTTTCACTTGCTGTTGCTCCAGAATCCTGCCTTGATTCAAAGGATTCTCGGCCACTGGTGTGAGTCATAATTGCGTAGTCATCCTCTTCAGCAGCTTCTTCCCCATTTCGACGGAGTGGTGCAAGTCTCTCTAAAGCCATGGGTGGGAGGGAGGCCCGCTTGCTCATTAGTCTTCGCTCTGCTTCACATTCTCTGCTAGAAGAGCGCCTCAGAACCCTCTTGGTCTGTGGTAATGCATTTTGGCTTGACTGAGTTTTGGATGCTCCTCTCTGATTCATAAGGATGTAGTTGGATGCTTCATGCCCAAGAGAATGCCCACCTGAGCTACCTGCAGACCCTGCCTGCATTGTTGGGGTTAGCAGAGAGTGCTCACCAGGGCTGGAGCCGTATTCATCTGAGGATCCGTAGTCACTAAGAGAACCAGAGACAGAGGGCTGTCGGAGAGGTATTCGACTGTACACGCTACCATTACCACTCCCGACACTGCTGTTTGTCCCAGTTCCAATTGCACAAAACTCAGATCCATGTCCTGACCCTGAAGGCAGGCTTGGTGCAGCTGAAGGAGCTGGGGTTGAGATGGATCTCATTAGTGCATGCTGTGCCTTGACTGGGGTTGGAGCACGAACAGATGTTGATCTCAGTATAGGGGTATTGGAACATGACCCATTGGTCGTGGGACTTGAGCATGATGCAATCCCTCCAGTTGTTGCACCACCTCCATCATCAAGTTTTCCACCATCACTGGATGTTCGAGTTCGGGGGAAGCTGTGGCGAGAAGTTGGAGAAGTGCTATTACATACTCCAGTTGTCCCTGGTGGTTCCGTCCGTGGACGTCTTGTGAATCCAACCTGGCTGGGTGGAGGATTGGGGTGATGTCGTCGAGATGGAACACTAATGGGATTTGATGCAGTGGTGCCACCTCCCGCTCCAGCAGCAGCTGACTGTGACTTGCTACGTTGGCGAAACTCCTCACTTAGGGCCTTCATGGCTTCCAGCAGAGTCTCATGCATATTCTGTGCTACCACAGAATCTTCTACTTGCATCCAAAACTCTCCAGGGCCAGTTACTGCAGAACGACCCACCTCCACAAAGAAGAAGTTTTCAGAATGACCACAGCGCCTCACATTCATCAGCTGGAGCACGATAGCAGCTGCATCAGAGTTCAGTTTGACAAAGTTGACTGTCTTTTCAGTCAGACAGAGCCGGTAGATGCCAACCAGGTTCTTGGCTTGGCCAAGACCTTTAGGCCAAACTTTTACTTGCCAGACCTCCTTGAAGGCAGGACCAGGGGATGGTACTCCATAGTCTCCCCCATTAGCACTGTCACAAATTGCTTTACCTGCAGAGAGAGAGAAAACAAAACATGTCAGTATAACTATAAACAATCAGGTAAATGTAGCAATCCACCATATAAACTGAAAGTAAGCACATCTTAATATATAGTTTAAATAAACAAAAAAAGTAATGTATGACTTAGAAAAATACTTATATATATATATACTCAATTCTAGAATGTCTGAGTAAGAAGAAAGCTTAATTTTTTAAAGACCCCCTGTGATGAAAATCAAGTTTTTAATGTTGTTAATATGTCTATGTGGTGTTTTTAATATGCTTTAAGACAAACCATGTGCAAATTCATAAGTCAGCATCATTGCTGAGTATTTTATGTTTAAAACTGCAGTAAACCAAAACCCTGTGGTTTGAAATCGTGGGTGTTTGTGATGTCACAGACTATCACAACAACGTGCCGGCAGGCTTTAGCATATCATTAACTAAGACTGCTCTGAAGCAGGAAAGTCTCGAGAGAAGCCAGGTTATCCCGGTAGATTTTCTGTTGATATGAAAAATTGTGTAGATTTATCAATGTAGCGAGTCTATTACAATGTTATGATGAACTATAAGCCTTTCTCCACTGATGTTCTGAGTTGTTCAAAGCGTTTGTAAGGATACTGATTGCTAGAAGGCAGCTGTCTGACTCACGAATGGGAACATGGTTTGTGTAACATTAGAAACACATTATTAGCTGTTTGATAACGTAGTCAAGCAAAAGGCTATCTATATTAATTCATATTAATTAATAACAGAACCGTTGCAAGGGCTGTGCCAAGTGTACGAGCGGATAGGGGCTCGTGCCAAAGTAAAGTGACAGATGACTTGAAGTAAAGCCAATAAAGTTCATGTTTTTGTCCTTCGAAATACTTTAATACTATAAAACATAGCTAAAACAATATTGCTCTGAGAGTGTGCATGTGACCGTGATTCGTGTGCATATGTCAGTCAGCGTGGAATCGCACGCCAAGTTCTGAGAGAGTTATTCAGTCCATTATAAATTCTGATTTTGGCCGCCTCTGGAATGGATCAAACCATAGATATTAGCCTACCTGATAAGTTCAAGTAAATACGCTGGAAATCCGTGATTATTTAAGGATGTGCATTTATTTCATGTAGCCACAACACAAACAACAAATTGCCTCGTCATCGTCACTGCAGCAACTGTAGACTCTCCGAGCTGCCATAAGCGAGTGGAGACAGGGCTAATTTGCATATTCATTGATCCGTGTATATTAAATGAGGCAAGGTTGTAGAGTTACATTCAAGCTATTTTAAGGCATGAAGAATTTTTTTCACTTGAAGTTTTTTAAAAATATGTAATTTTGGTGATCAAAGATGAGTTTTAAGGGATAAAATAATTGACTACAGGGGAATTTTAAAACTAAATGTGGTTAGACAAAGTGCAAACAAGGAGGACAAAAGGTCACTGATAAAGACTAAAGTCAATGGGCCATTACTAATACAACTGCAAATGAACACTTGATGCTCATATGAGATGCACTGTGTGTCAACAGCCAACAGTCGATATTGCAGTGTATGCAATGTGTCCCAAGGAGTAAAAAGATTGACAATTTGTGGCCAACAAAATCATAAAAGAATTATGCAATTAAAACAATTATGCTGCAAAAGAAGCCTTTTAAAATAACTAGCAGAGAAAACCAAACGCAACACACTTTGAAAAAGTGCCAGCATTAGTCAATGTAAATGAACATATTGTAGTCTATATCGAAAGTGTCAGAGCAGTGGCATAGCGGTTAGCATCAAGTCCAGCATGAGAAATTTCCTGATCCTCTTCGGGGCAAGTCAGAGACAGGGCCTATCTATTGTGATGTACGGTCATAAATATATAAGATAAGGAAACAGTCTATCATATATCATACAAAACTTTGATGGTTTTCAACAGAGATACAGTCGCTGGTTAAACCTTTATGAGAACAATGTGGTAGGCAGTGCCAAACTTTTTCCAAGTCCCATTGATTTTCTTTAAAAAAACCTTGACATTGAGGCCATTAGCTCGGTTACTTCTCGATTTTTCCTGCTGAGAAAGCATGCCATCTTCAATTTATCAACTCTCAATTTATCAACTGCAGGCTGTGTTCATATTCAATTTCCAACAAGTCCTTAGTTTTTCTCTGAAAGGTAAAGCCTGAAGCACCTGGTTAATAACAGAAAGTTACAGAGTGCAAATCAGTTGACAGATTGAGGAGGTGTTCACCGTTAGTAAATGTTCTCTTTCTCTCACTCTCTATTAGTACAAGTGCTGGCAAAGTCCTACAACCAACAGCTCTGAGAAAACACACAAGATGTTAATAATCCTGTAGGAACTCGCTCTTTAAGTCTGTTTCAAATTTGAAGACTTTTCTTAATCTGCTGCAGCTTGCCCCCCAAAACCTGCTTGTCAAAATCATTACTCTCCAGTGTTTGCATAATATTTGCTTGTCACAAGTTTGAATAATTTTACTAACTCTATCACCACCCCACTATGATCTGGAAATAGTGGATCTCTCATTACTATACTATGCAAAATACTCTTTTGCATAGAGTTTGAGATACTATGTTAGTGTCCCTGCAAAGAAGAGCATGCTAGAAAATGATTGAATATTCAAACGCTGCTCTAGTACACACACAAGAACACGTCATTGTACCCAGTCTCTTGCTGTGAATCTGAGAATCACAATGCTTCCAACAGAAATAAGACAATTACAACCATATGCACAAAAAGCACACAGAGCATGCATAAGAAAGATCACCCTCCTCTTCAGTCTGACCGAACATATCCGTTACCGTTTCCAGAATATTTCTGTTGTGGTCACAAATTGCGTGTATTCTTTCTTCCGTTCTTCCACTTAAATGGAAGAATAAGCAGCTTCATTCAGAGGTCGTTTGCCCCACTTTATGTGTGTGATTGTATGTGATGTGGGGGGCCCAGAATGCTTGTGTGATGTTGGTAGCCTGCATTAGATGAGTCATAGACAAAGCCACACATGACTTTTTAATGACTATTCATACAAAGGATCTCTCTCGCTGCCTGTCCTACTCTCCTGAACACTGCTTTTAAACATATACATCTAGTCTACATTTTAAAACACAAGAAAATAATGCTTATGCTAAACCATTGCTAGTGGGTTTCTATTGTTAGTTATGATATTTACTAGATATTTAGTCCCTCCTTCAATGCACTTTTTTCATGACATGAGACAATAAAGCAAGGTCTGAGAAAGCCACCCCTAATACTTTGAAAGACTCCTTTAACAGCATGCTCGGTGTTCATAATCAGCACTTGCTTCAAATTTTGCACGAGCACACACCACTAGAGGCTGGCTGTAGTCCCTGTACCTTTGATCTTTAGAACATAACGTGCCGTCCTGATTGAATCCCTCCATTTGATACTGCAATAAATAAATCACATCTGAGTATGGTCAACATTTTAACAGCAATTTTGAGCAACTGTGCATCCTGTGCCAGAATAGGTGGGAATGCACGCATCATTGTAGGCAGCAACTGGCTGCTGATCTCACGAGAAGAGAATTTCACAGTACATCTACAATTACGAGGGCCTTGCTAAACACTAGTGTGACGTCTCCCAAAAACAGGGCAGCAGGGTCATACATAAATCAGCATTTTACTAAAGCTTTCATGAGACTGTGAAAGACCTTCCTGTAAAGAAAAACACAGTTGGGTCAAGATGTGCTTATGAGGAGACCAAAAAAGCTATTACTTTCAGTGAATTTATATATCAGTTAAAGGTTAAAATGGTTCCTCCAAACTCAGCTTAATATGCAGAGACAACTATAAGTCATTAGTAGGTTGAGCTTATGAGTTGTGTAAACACTAAGTCACTGTGGTGCTTTCAAAATATTGCTCTGTGTATTCAAAATTTATCTCAACTAATGGTGTGAATATTATGAAATATTATTACAATTTAAACTTATCTGCTTTCAATTTTGTTTTAAAATGTAATTTATTCTTGTGATGGCAAAGCTGAATTTTCAGCATTATTTCTCCAGTCTTTGTCACGTGATCCTTCATAAATCATTCTAATATGCTGATTTGATGCTCAATAAATATTTCTCATTATTGTTAATGATGAAAACAGTTGTGCAGGATTCTTTGATGGACAGAAATAAGAATAAGCATTTATTTGATCAAATTAAAAAATTAATTCATCCTTGCTTTAAACACTCAGTGTTGAGGGTAACGCATTACAAGTAATGCAAGTTATGTAATCAGATTACTTTTAAGTAACTAACAAAGTAACATTACTTTTAAATTTACAACAATATATCTGAGGTACTTTTTCAAATAAGTAACAAAAGTCCTTTGTTTTCCCATGTATTGACTGCATGGCACCTCTCCTGTACCCATGTTCAGAGAAATCAAGAGTATGTGCAGAGGCATTGTGTGTGCTGTTTAAACATGATGGTTATTGTAGTTCTAGATTAAATGTGAACATGCATTTACTCATCTTACTTGCATAAAAACAGTATTCAGTATCCAGTATTCATCAAAATGAATACAAACAGTAAAATGCAAACTCAGAATATTATGCAAAAACTGCAATAATTAAATGTTAAATAACACAAATATACTTCATGTATTTAATCTCACTTTATTAACCAATGTCTTTGCTGCTGACCTTCGATGATCCAATTCAACCATATGAATAAGCAAAAACAATAATAATCACATTTGTGTTTCTTTTTTTTTTTTTTTTAAATTGCTCAAGTAAGAGTGTCCCGCGGAAACTTTTACTTTTACACTGTTGCTGCGCATTGTTTTTCATGTCCGTGGGTTGAAGCAACCCCAAATAACATGATATTTAGCCTGTGAAATGCGAATTTTACCAGGTGAACCCCGCTAAAAACGTGGATTTTCCCCCCCGGAACTTGATTTTTTTACTGCATGAACTTGCATTTCCATAAACAAGTAAATAAGTCATGCAATCAGTTACTTTTAAGGAACTAATGCAATTATTTTAATGGAATTACTTTTAAAAGTAACTTTCCCCAACACTGCACATACTGCACTTTCAGCACTGACACAGATTCATTACACTCACAGAGAAACAGACACTGTTATCGCCTATATTTATTGGCAGTGTAAGGTCTTTTCTTGCGCAGGCTGAATAGATAATGACATGATGATAATTGTTTAGCATACAAGAAATTAGGTCACAAATAACAATGCGGTTAAGTCTGGCAAGGTTAATGCGGCCGTGGCAGTGTATGGCACAAAACAAACCAACAAAACGACCTTACATTTAGCTTCAGGCCAAATCCATCACTTATTAGTAAAAGTCTTGATTTATTTGGAACCATAAACCAGATTTGATCCAATGTTGTGGCTCCATCTGAGCTTAAGTCTGCCCTCATCATACTCACTCAGTATTTTGGAGGACAGCATAGACGCACTGGCGGTATGCGTGTTACCTTACACCAGCAGAGGGATGGGGTGGGGGTGGGTTTGGGGGATTTGAGGGGAACAGGAACTGTTACATAAGCCTTGTTTTGAAGCGTAGATGCAGCACAATTCGCAGCTGTCTGTAAATAAATAAACACGTTTCCTTAAAATTCAAATAATGAACAAAACTAGGATCAGCAAAACACTATTTAAATGTTTTACAATGCAACGTAAGAATCTAAATGAAGTGGTTTTATTCAAGCGATATTAAATAAATAATATATATATCTACCTGAATACATTACGCTATGCAAATGGGTGAGTTAGGAAGTGAGGTAACTGGATGCACTACTGTTTTATCTTGAAAACTTATTTTTAACAGCTAATGGTTTAACTAGTATGACAGCCAGTAAAATGAACAATCACTTCAAGTGCAGAGCTGTTAAACTGAGATTTGTGTGCATGTGAGCACATAAGGGTTTTAAAATAAGGCCTAATTGCTGTTTTTAGGACCAAAGTTCAGTCCTGATCTTTCTTTGTCCTGGTACTTTGAAAGATAAGCAGAATGAAAGTACAGAAACAGCTGCGTGTATGAGAGCCAAGTGTCCCTGTCTGTCTCAAGTCTCCCCCTACTGCCTTTTCCCTCAGCAAACAGAAGTAGTACTCACACATAAACTCTAGAAAATTTCAAGATGACGTCTTAGTTGAGGTATTAATTTAGGTTACCATATAAAAACATCTAACTTAAACAAGCTTCGGTGTAAGTTCAAGCAGCTGTTGTGGTTTCAAGTTACTTCAATGTGTTCTTCTATGTGTAGACGACGCTTACTTGCAAGTTGACACAAATCAAAAAATGTTTTAGTAACTAGGGTGTGATGATAAGTATGGTCTGTCAACTCTTGAGCACAATGTTCGTCCCAATATTACGCAACACTCACCAAAGGGAACACTAGGGACTTCATGCGAAACTGTTTAACATTTACAAAAGTGATAAATAGAGATAAAACATGGTGCAGGGACGGCGTCAAAACCCGGAAGACTAATTCACCACTGGTTCCCTCAAGATTTTCCTATGGGGTTTTATAATGGGGGTTTTCCAAGATATATATTATAATAAAGCCTGTGGTAAACATAACTTAAGGATACTTTAACATTTATCCAGTTAATTTTTAGGAACATACGTTTTCAAAAATAAACATAACTGCTTCAAAAATAGCATTTTTGGTATGAGTGAGTGTAATTTACATTATAAATAAATAAAACATCTAAGCATCATGTTATGTTTACCACAGGCTTAATTTTATTCATACATTGTAAAACCCCATTATAAAAACCCATAGGAAAATCTTGAGGGAACCAGGGGCGAATTAGTCCTCCAGGTTTTGACATCATCCCTGCACCGCTCTATTCCAACCAGCAATTAAGTACACATTTTGTTTACTAGTATTTGCAAGTCATGTATTAATCAAAATCATTCAGTTGCAAGGGCTTATGGGTATTTGCCCTCCCTCAAAGCAGAGCAGCAGATGCAACAATATCAACTGCTACGCAGTTCTGTTGCAAAAAATGCATATTTTCCACAAGTGACATCCAAATAGCAACTACACATAAAATATATAATGTAAATATTATTTTGAAGTATTTCCACAACATGAATATGTCATATTTTGGAAATAATTTGCAATAATGGGGAGAGATTATTCTGCACCACACGTCTTCCAAAGGACTGAGTGATCTTGCTCCAACGGAAAGCCAACAACTTCACAAACAACCTTTAAAGTGCCCCTATTATGCTTTTTCGAATATTACCTTTCATGCAGTATGTACTACAACTGTTTGTGAATGTAAAATGTCTGCAAAGTTTTAAAGATCAAGTGCACAATAAAGTTATTGTCTCCTAAAAGAAAGAATCGATTCTGAACTGCTGAAACGAGTCGCCAGCAATTCCAGTCTCACTTCCTGTTACAAACCTACGTAACAATGTGACAAATTTGCATATTGCCAGCCTATGGTCTTCATTGGCTGCCCACGAACAACGTCTACTTTGACCTTCAAACACTGTAGTTGTAGCTGAGGCCTGGAAGAGTTTGGTTCGTGTTGACGTTATATAGAGAAGACGCTGTTTTCTGCACTGAGAATCCACTGTGAGGCACTTCAAAACGATGAAGATACATGCTGGAATTGATACGGAAAAACGCCATTGTTCGTATCACTCTGTATAAAGTGCTGAGGAAGCCACCGGGGCTGAAATTTAGATATGGTAATGGGTATTCAATTTCCGACACACACTGTAAGCAGTGGACTAATCACAACAGACTGGACCATCTGACCAACCACCAGAGCAGGGTAAGCTCATGGAAAGGAGGGGTTTAGAGATACTGAATCTTCAAACAAACTGTTTTCAGACTCTTTGAGAAATTAAGTGATGTCCAATGTATATTATGAGAAAATTAAAGTGTTTTTTTGACCTTGGATGCATATAAACCTACTGCAGGCACCTTTAAAAGCATAAAATAGGGGCAGTTTTAAATAGATTATCTAGTTTTTCCACACGGAATAAAGAAGTGTCCCCTACTTACAAACACTATCTTTCTAAGTTCCTTTCACACGTTTTCTGTTATCACTACAAACGCACAAAAACACACAAATGCTGGTATTGCCACTTTAACCCAGATGAACCCTTTGCTGGTCAGCATTATCATGAAGTTTCCAGATCTGCTTGTGGTTTTCAGTTTCAGTGCCATATGGAAGCATATTAGTGGTTCTCACTCTGCCAAACTAGAGCTGGAGTGATGAAAGATGTAACAAGCGAAAGGAAGAGTCTGCTATCCACACCAGCAGCTGATGCTGCCCAATGAGCACAGTCACACACACACACACACACACACACACACACACACACACACACACACACACACAAACAGATTTCATTTACAAGCCAATTCCACTTCTAGCATATATCACTGTAAAATAATGTAGCAAAAGTGACATTACATAAGAGATCAAATAAAGTCAATTTTGTATAAGCAACTTAAAATAATAAACAGTGTCAAGTGTTACAATGTCAAGTGTGGTGGTCAGGGTCCAACTAACAGGCTACTTTGATCACTAATGATGTACTTGAATAATGTGTTTTTGGAACACTTTCGTTAGTCACAGACCTTTTTGTTGTTGTTGCTATAATCCAAAAGCCAATGGAAAAATCCTGATGGGTTTTTGTTGAGGGAACCAGGATGATGCTAACATCCAGGTTGGCCTACGAAAATATGTCATCCCTGCACTACTCTATTATGTAATGTTAATGTTTACAGAACTCATGTTTGACCAGCATTAATTGTTGATGAATATTGAGTATACTGAAAAATGTCCTGAAACTGGTTGCCTCAAGTTTTTGAGTTTTCTCAACTTACATTTTATAGTGTATTTTTAATAAAAATGTCGTTATAATACACATGGGTGTCACTTTGATTACAATTAGATTAAAGTCGAATCATTAACATTTCAAACAGAAAAAAAAAAGACTTTTCAAAGAAGTTTTAAATACTCGCTACCTGTCACAGATTTGACAAACAGAAGTTCAAACCGATTGCACTTCCGTTTACAGCCGCTAGTGGCGCAGACTTCACATCAGTTTTATGCTATGGTTTTATGCCAGGATATTTTCTAAAGTGCTGACTGAGTGAGAAATAATCAAAAATATGATCTCCGAAATGAATACATCATGGGGGAACATCATCTAATAATTTTAAGACAGCGTACCTGATTCAACAGTCAACCACAGGTGAGAAATTTGGCGAGCTTGTGTAACCGTCGGTCTAACATCGTCTCATATCCGTCAGGCGCACATAAAATAACATCAACCAATTAGTATTTGTGTTTACTATGTGTAACTTATAATTTAAAAACCTTTTCTTAAATAACTTCCAAACAAGCGACATTATTTGGTAGGACCATAGACGACTTATAGACCTTATGTAGCCCCGCCCCTTTTCAGCGTTGCGCTCGTTGTCTTTTGACTTCCGGCTTGTATTTCCACAGCGATCTTATGTATTTATGAATGAACTGCTCATTTTAAAATCCTCCCATTCTACTGACATTTGTTAAGACACCCGCTTTAAACATTACAATGCTCATGATAACTTTTGTTAACTCTACAACATGTAAATCCACTTCACCAGCTAATTATTCTTCAACAGCGATGCCATAGAAATATACAGGGCTACCGCGAAAACGGAAGTTCAAAGACAATATTCTAAAGATGGCGGCGCGCATGTTTCTCTGGAAAATAAGGTCTATAGACCAATTTGGTGTTTGCAAACAGCGATGACGTTTTTTGTGGGCGGAGCCTAGCTGGTTGCAGAAAATGACAGTTGAGCAGTAGAAGTCTATGGAAGCCACGAAATAAAAGAATAAAAAAAGTTAATTTTGAGTTTATATCTCACAATTCTGACTTTTATTTCTCGCAAATCTGAGTTTACATCTCACATTTCTTACAAAGAAAAACAGAATTGTGAGATATACTCGTTATTCTGTCTTTTCTGAATTGCAATTTATCCCGCAGTTCTGACTTTTTCCCCCTCAGAATTGTGAAATAAACTCACAATTGCGAGTTATAAAGTCCGAACTGGGAGTAATAAACACGCAAATGCAAGAAAAAAAAAGTCAGAATTGTGAAATAAATATTATTATGTTTAAAAGTTATCTATGTAAAATATTATCGGTTTAAATTATTTTAATTATAATTATTTCATGCTGTAATTGCTATGTATGTATGTCCTCTGAACTGCATATGTGAATATTATGTAGACTTACTGTTTACATCAAATTCCTGCTTTAATAGTAGACTAATCCTTGCAGGTGTCATCAGTCCAGGCTGTGAAACGTCTCTGTTTATCTTCAAAGGACGTTTTCAACGATGGTTTTCTTTAAAAATGAAGACTATATTTTTTGCATTCCGATTCCAACATCCAGAGGCACAACAAAACATTTTTCTTTTATTCTGTGGATTTTGCACATTTTCCTTCAATTGCTACCGCTATTTTTCTGCAACCAGTATGTGCGCGCAGCTGCAAGTGACGTAATTGTGACGTCTGCTCCAAAGTTTTTTATTTTTTTTTTTATTTTATTTTTTTATTCAGTATTAACAATACAATACAACAGCATCTGTTTATGCCAGGGTTGATACACAAAATACACTACTAAAATAGACATACAAGACAAACAATAACCACAACATAAAATAGAAATAAAAATAAAAAGAGACCAAATTACATGAAAGGATGCAAATTAAACATATTTAGAGAGTACAAGATCGGTCTTAATAGCCTTTCTATTTTTAAGACCTCTTACAGTGGTGTGATATTGTTTTAGCTCTACTAAAAGGTGTTCAAAATTTGGTTTGGACTCTGCCCATTTCTTCTTATGAATATGGAATTTTCCTAAGACTAAAAAAAATTGGACAAAAAAAGAGAAATCCTTATCTGTTCCACCATCTTCAAAGTAAATAAACACATCTTTTCTCCTCAATGTTAAAGTTTGTCCAGTTTTACGTCTTATATAGTTTTCAACATCTCTCCAAAATATCACGTCTGCTCCAAAGTGGTCTATTCAGTCAGTCCGCACGAGCGCGTGTTACCCCTATTAAAGCTCCAGGAGAACAAATAAAAGAGGAACTAATATTACTAACACAATTGAAAAAGGTGAATGTAATGATGAAATAATTTAATATACAATATATGAATATTACAATAACGATTTAAAAAAATTCATATCTTGTTTTTGTGAAATTATGATAAAGGCTTCGATAATAATTGTTAGGATTGTTTTTCTTTTGATTCAGATGGCAAAAAAACTGTAATTGTTATTGGCCAAAAAAATCCTAATTAATAATTAATTAATTAATTTATGTGATCTATTGGTCCAGGGAGATCAGTTGTTCACATTCAGAACAATTGAACACGATAACGGTTATAAATATATCCATAAAATCATTATTTAACATATTTAATTTGATTGCTATACTGTAGATAGAGCAGCAACTACTGTACTAGCCTATGATAAGTCATTTGTCAGTGGTAATGTTTTTGTTTGACTATGAGGGGTTTTGTGTTTTCCTGAATGGTCTTTGCAGTTCTTATCAGTCACAGACAGGAACTTGCAGTAGTAAAATAAAAAAAACTAATGAAACATCCACTGATGGGCATGGTTAAATTAGGGTGAATCGGTCATAGAAAGAGGAGGGAAGGGAAAGGAGGGAAGATGACGCCTACGATTAATGCCACTATCCTGTGAATTGTGCAGTATGCTCATCATTTAGAGATAAACATCCTAAAACAAGCCATTTTTACTCAACACAAGCCAAAAAAATAATAAGCAGATTTCCACGAAAAACACTGCTTTGTTGGTTAAGCCAGAAGAAGTACAATCATTTCCCAGAAGTTTATCCAGGCTAAGTGGTGCCTCAGCAGCTGAGTGATTGCTGCCATGTCTTAATGCATTCTCAGGCTATAATGATATATTTAAGAAATATCTCTCTGGTCCTAAAAAAGTAAACCCAACAACCTTTCTCTGACTTGCAGCCCTCTGAGATCAACAACGAAACAAAACAATAGTTGTCCTTTTCTCAAAACCAGGAAACAAGAAAATTAAGTCAATAAATTGTGTGCATATGTGTGTGAAGGTCTGTAGAACGTGGGGAAAACTGGTCAAAATGGCTAAAATGTTAACCCCTGAGCTATTGCATTTGGTTCTCAGTGTTATTAGGCTTATGTATGGTTGATTTGTGGTGTTGATCAGAAATAAACTGACTGCTACTGCTGCATGTGGCCATCTTTACTACTCTGGGTTCTTAGCCTACACAGTTTGGAAAAGTATGGAATATGATTTGAGTAATTTCCAGGCCTGGATAAGTTTGGAAAAAAGAAAACGGACTATGGAAACAAGTTGTGTTTGTCATCATTGACTGAATGAATTCAAGGCGCACATTTTCATTACGCAAAACTGTTTGTCTTTACCATAAGTGAGTCTCCTTTGAACTTCCCTCAGACTGTACTTTGCTGTTTTGAGATCGTGCAACATCAAACCACATTTACGGTATCAAACTGATGTGTCAGAGGTAAATATACTGTATGCAGTTTATGAAGTGTTTTAGGATCCTTCTCATCATATAAGCATGTGTTTAACCAATGAAAAAAGAAAAAACAGAACAGAGACTGTACTATACCAAGTAGAATGCTGAAAATAATCCTGTAAGAACCATTTATATTAAATATGGTTTGAAAAATCTACAGAGAGGTTTGCAAATTTGAGTCTGGATAATTATGGGATTTTTAAAGGTGCCCTAGAACGTTCTTTCGCAAGATGTAATATAAGTCTAAGGTGTCCCCTGAATGTGTCTGAGAAGTTTCAGCTCAAAATACCCCATAGATTTTTTTTAATACATTTTTTTAACTGCCTATTTTGGGGCATCATTAACTATGCACTGATGTTCGTCATGCATGCTGCATGCATGCTTCGGATCACGTGAGTATAGTATTTATTTGGATGTTTACATTTGATTCTGAATGAGTTTGAGGCTGTGCTCTGTGGCTAAAGTTAACATTACACACTGTTGGAAAGATTTATAAAGAATGAAGTTATGAATTATACAGACTGCAAGTGTTTAAAAATGAAAATAGCGACGGCTCTCTTGTCTCCGTGAGTACAGTAATAAACGATGGTAACTTTAACCACATTTAACAGTACATTAGCAACATGCTAACGAAACATTTAGAAAGACAATTTACAAATATCACTAAAAATATCATGATATCATGGATCATGTCAGCTATTATTGCTCCATCTGCCATTTTTCGCTGTTGTTCTTGTTTGCTTACCTAGTCTGATGATTCAGCTGTGCACAGATCCAGACGTTAATACTGGCTGCCCTTGTCTAATGGCTTGAACATGGGCTGGCATATGCAAATATTGGGGCCGTACATATTAATGATCCCTACTGTTGTGTAACAGTAGGTGTTATGTTGAGATTCGCTTGTTCTTCGGAGGTCTTTTAAACAAATGACATTTACATAAGAAGGAGGAAACAATGGAGTTTGAAACTCAATGTATGTCTTTTTGTCTTTTCCATGTACTGAACTCTTGTTATTCAACTATGCCAAGGTAAATTCAATTTTTGATTCTAGGGCACCTTTAAATTTGTAGGAAGGAATCCTGACTACTGTGATTAACACAGGATTTTTTTTTTCATATATATTTTTTTAATATATATATTTTTTTATATATATTTTCATATATATATTTTATTTCATATATATGTACCATTTATATTTTTATATATATATATATACATATAAATATTACAAATATGTGTGATATTTTAAAGGTCCCGTTTTTCGTGGTTTTTTGAAGCTTTGATTGTGTTTATAGTGTGCAATATGACATGTGTTCATGTTTCGCGTGTAAAAAAACACAGTATTTTTCACATAATTTACTTATCTGTATACCACTGTTTCCACTGTCATAAAAACGGGCTGATGACTTCCTTGTTCTATGAAGTCCCTCCTTCAGAAATACGTAACGAGTTCTGATTGTGCCAGCGGTTCCTGTGTTGTGATTCGACAGCAGCTTAGCGCTCCTTGCCCGGAAAGGTCACGCCTCTTACCATAACGTGGAGATGCACGCGCTCAGTGTTATTGTAAACATGTCTTTAATTTTACCCTATCAATTTTAGCCGGAATCAGACCCGGTGATGAAAATAACAGCGTTTCGACGACATGGCGACAAACACACTCTACAAACGCAACTCTTGTGTATTCCTGTGGGCGGAGGTTAGTCAAAAAACTGTTTTAGTGACGTCATTAAAGAAGGAAGTAGAGGGATGTAGTCCAAACTGGCCGTTCGATGTAGGCGACTTCTGTTAAATAAAATATCTCGCTTGGCATTGAACTTTGAGCTTTAAAATTTTACAGATTTTATTTATACTCTAACAACAACATTACACACTAACTAAAGTTTGAAACATGGGATCACGAAGAACGGGACCTTTAATATGTATTTTCTATCTTACTGTCAAGAATCTTCGGTCTCTATTGTGAGTCACCACTGATAACATAAATGTGTGTTCTTCTAATTTCACAATGTATTCATTTAGCAGACTTTGTATCCAAAGTAACACTGAAAATAATTTTGTCTAGGATTTACTTTAAAGGTACGTTTACACGTCAACGCTTTTCCGCATACAGACGACACCATTGTCAAAACGATCCCCATTCATACGAATCTGTGAAAATGACCAAAAAACACTTTATTCTGCTGGCAAGCCATTAGATGGCGATGAAACTATAGAGTAAACATGTAATGCGCATGTGCATGACATTGTTTTCACAGATTTGCGTTTTCGTTGTTTACAAATAGACCGTTTTCAAAAAACGTGCAGTTTGAAACCGTTTTCAGAAGTTTGCCTTTTCGCCACCAAAACGCCATTGTCTAGTAAATGAACGGCCAAAACGCATAAAAATGTTTCAGTTTTTAGTTTAAAATGGTGTCATGTAAACGGCCCCTAAAACTATTTTACTAAATTTCACAAATAATTACAAAGAAACTGCAACTAAAACATTAAATTAAACACAATTTTTTCAAGACTGAAATAATATTTTCCTGTAAGTAAAACATAATGAAGTAAACTTAAAAAAAAAAAAAAAAATTATATATATATAAATATATATATTACAGTGAACCTAATAATTATACTGCCAGAAAGAAGCTGTTGCTGGGCTAGTCCTGCTTTATAAACTGTACACTGAGGAGCCTAATGGATATTTTTGTCACAGGCTTACATTTCACTTAAGCACTTAAGGACAGACTAAGTTGTTATGTGGGGTGCATGAGGGTCAAACAGTAGTAAGCTTGCAGCTATATAGCAGTCTCAAGCCCTCTGTGATCTGCTTCATTACATAAGATTTAGCTGTTAAAATAGAACAAGCTCTGCCGTTGGCTGTGTGTTTCTGTCCAAGATCTCACAGAGACAATAATTACCAGCACATTAAGGAGATGAGTGAGGCTTAGGGAAGTTTAACCTTTGAGCATCAGCCATGAGCCAGACTGGCATCACAGCCACATACTGTACAAATACACACAGACAAATACAGTGTTTTCCTTGAGACACAGTGGTGATGTGATGTGGTGTTGTGTAAAGTAAAGAAAGATTTGTTTGATTTCACAAAGGTCATTTCTGTTTCCATATAATCATTTAGTCAGAACATGCATGACATGGCTTAATCTTTGTAATTGACTAAAGAAAGTATTTAAATGAATAAAATCCCTTATTTTGATTCATTGAACAGAAAGTAGCATTTGATCTCAAAGTACCAGACACCCGCTTGTATAGTAAAGTGGGTTTCACCTGCAAATATTGCTCATTTGTGGTGCCAATGGTGAGAAAACAGTTCCTCCAACCTAATTTCTTCTCCCTGTTTGCAGCTGTACAAATACCGAACATGGAATATCTGTTCACAGCGGTGAGTCTGCTTGGTATTTGTTCAATTGAATTTTGCATTAGAAATCCACATGACACCAGGAATGCAGGTGAGTTTCCCAGGACCCTCTTTTTTCATTATATACACTATCGTTCAAACGTTTGGGGTTGGTCAGATTATTTTGTTGTTGTTTTTGAAAGAAGTCTCGCATGCGCTCTAAATTGAATCTGTTCATCATATAAAGCGACCATGTCTCTTAAGAAAATTTGGACTAAACCGCTCAAATCATATGGATAATTTTACAATTTCTTTATGAACATTATGAAGCGTCAAAATGGTATTTGCGTAGACTGTCAATGGAGGGACTGAAAGCGCTCAGATTTCATTTACAATGAAATTTATTTGTGTTTCAAAGATGAACGAAATTCGTATGGATTTGGAATGACATCAGGGTGAGTAAACAATGACAAATTTTTCATTTTTGGGTGAACTAACCGTTTAATATCCTTTTTTTCAGGATTCTTTGATAAATAGAAAGTTAAAAAGAACAGCATAAATGTCTTTACTGAAACTTTTGATCAATTTATTGCATCCTTGCTGAATAAAAGTATTTGTTATTTAATTTCTGACCCCAAACTTTTGCGCGCTAATGTATGTTTATGTGACCCATCTGATAAACACTCCTCTAAACATTTTCTTTATATGAAAAAACTGTATTTAACTTTGTTTGTGCACACATGCGGTTCAATATGTGTTTCAGCCACTGAACCAGCATTGTTCTTTGCTGTTTTCAAAACTTTCCACAGTTGATGCTTCTAATGACTGTGGTCTCAATGTTCAGTATGGGGTTAGTCAGGAATATACTGACAAAATAGACAGCTGCAAGTCCAAAACCTTAGTCAAAGGGAAAATATTCAACTGTTTGCATCACTTAACTCCCTACCCACAGTGCAATGGTTGTTCAGGGTGCAAATACTTGTGCTTGTTAGTAAATACCCAAGGTTTTGATTACTAGTTAAATCTCAGTTTTATGTAAACATCAAAGCATAGATCCTGTGGGTTTTTAAAAAGCAGAATAAAATGTAATTAAATAGAATATTTAATACGTGACTAGTCAAGTCGTCAGTATGTTGATAACTAACACTGATGCATGCAAGTGAATGAATTAATGAAAAAATCTGTATGAAAGAAAACATTTAAAGGAATAGGTCAAACCCCAGACTGGATGAATAGCCTATGAATGAATCAAAGCAGATGAAAGCAGCAACTGAAATTTCATCCCCAGCGTAATTTGAACAGCAGGGGGTGCAGATTACCGTTGGGCAGATTCCCAATCATCATGGCTAGTAATGTCTGTAAAGAATATGGACAGCGAGTGAATGCATTAAAATGTGTAAAAGTAAGTATGGGCAACATTCCCTCGGGTCATTTCGCAGTTGTCAAGCCCATCAACAGGTCAACCCCAGCTGAAAGCAAGTATGGAGGTAAGACAGATGTCAAAATGTTTAAACAGCCATTCAGTAGACTCGTTTGTTTAACTTGTTATCCAGTTAGGGGGTTTATGGACGACAACTGGAGGGTCATCTCTAGCCTGAGTGCCTGACCCTCACATCTTGTTACGCCGTCATCTCCTTTACTCACCTTTCCTCACTGCCTTAACACAAACATATTCTGTCACTCTGTCTTTATCCCATGTAAATTCAAAGAGGCTTTGCATTGCATTCAGAGTAAATATGTGAAATTCCACCCTTTCAGAATCAGCATTTTTCTGTGTATATGTAATATGAGGCATTAAAGTACATATGGTATGGCATATGGTTGGTGCGTTCATTATGCGCTCATTATGTAATGCAGTAATAGCACCTTGGACTCTTGATATTGGTTTGCAAGGGTTGCGTCACATGTTGGGTTTGTTAGTGGTATCTCCTGGAGCCAAGGAACACGCGGGGCTGTGTAATTGCTGTTGGAGTCACGGTCACTGCCCTTTTTGTCTGTTTACTCTTTGCAAGTGTACCTGTTTTTACCAGTACAGTTTATTCTAAGAGGAATGACGGGTTATATAATATTCAGTATTTTGGAAATACCAATTATGTAAAGAAATTATCCATGTGATTTAATTTGCAGCTTTTAGAAGGCATTAATACAGATTATTTAGCTGAGTTATTCCACACAGGTGTCACGAAAGCAGAATAATACAGAAATGCTGATAATCTGTATAGGCAGCCAAAAGGAATTAATGAAGAAAGCTTTGCAGTAGTATCACAAGAAGGAAACCTGGTTGCGTGAAGTTGCTATTTGCAGGGGTCAAAGAAAGGCTATACATATAAGTATAGGTATAGTTTTCAATCGTTAAGATAGATTACAAGTTAGTCAGTGAGCTAAATTCGCAGCTTGTCAAGGTAACTTGTTGCAAAGAGGTGACCATACAAATCTAAAAATGTAAGTAATATCATTATTTATAATTTATTACCGAATATATATCACAAAAATATCACAATAATTGTTTGTTTTGTTTAAATCATCTTGACGTTTAGTTAATTTGGATTGCGCATGAAGAACATCAACCGATTTCTGATAAATACAAAAGTTGAACTGAATCTCAGTCGATTGAAAATGACTATTAGAATCATTTGCACACTGTCTGAAATAGAGACCGAAACATTTGCCTATTCTTAATATTATTTAACAGATATAAAGGGAAAGTGTAAAGACATAACATTGTGTTGACAGAAAGATTGGAGGAAAAGGTTACTGAGTGAGTACGCGGTGTATCTCAATTGTTTACGCAAGTTGAGCTCTAGTGAGAAGACATGATAACACGTGCTCGGGTGGCGTGGATAAGGAGCAAGCTGAGCCTCAGTAACAGTCTTTCCCTTCTTTAACAGCAAAGGAGGCCCCTCTACCCAACTTAGGGGTGGGGGGGGGCAACTACTTTGCTGGAGAGGAAGAAAAACACTGTCGTTTCAACACCACCAGCAGCTGTACTACTAATGCAATGAGAAAGACTGTGGAGGATGTATGGCAAGCCATTTTAACATTTAAGGCCCCGATATACTCACAGCGAAATTCTTTTTTGTTCTTCACTTAGGGGTAAAATGAAGTTCGAAATACGTGACCAGCGATATACTGTTAGCGAACATTCAATGCCGCCCACAATGCTAAGAGCAGCGTTTAGATGAATATGTAAATATGTGCTGCGTGCTTTCCTCTCAATAACAAAATAAACAACACACAACAAAATTGAGAAAACAGCAAGCTTTTTTTTTAATAAAGCATAAGAAAAGCATCTGATCATAGCAAAGTGGATATGTTTGCACGAGCTCTGCAAATCGGCACTCTAGTAAAGTCAAGTCACATTTATTTGTAAAGCACCTTATATAATCAGCTCCCTAGTTCACTAGTCAGGGCACTGATCAGGGAGTCGGCCACATTCATTTAAATGCATACTGATACGCGACCTAGGAAGCTAGGGAGTTGTTTGAGACGCAGGGATAGTTTGTAGGGGTCTTCCTCGTGTATTTACTTTCTCTTCGTCGTCTTGTGTGCTCAGCAAGACTGTTTTGTGCTTGAGCGCCACCAAGTCGTGTTTTACTGTAACTTCAGCAGCTCCAGGCACGTGAACAAAAGCGCCACTCTCATTGGTCAGTCAGTTTTTAATGCGGCGCGTCAAACCAAAAAAAACGAACCCGAGGCGTTTTAAAAAAAATGACGCTTTTACGGCTCGCGTTTTCCGCGTCGGTGTGCACACTCACATTGGCGCCCGTTGTTTAGTCAGGAGGCGTTAAACGTCGGCGAAAATCGCGCGCGATATTTGTCCCGGTGTGAACAGGCCTTTAGTGTCTCGTTTCATCAGAAGTACAACTTAATTTCTACTACAAAGCAGCGTGTTCATGTTTTCACTCGCCGACGTCTGACCTCGGCATAGTGAACAAGGGTGCATCATTAGCCAACTATGGTCGTAAGTCCCATTGAACTCTATCGGTAACGACGAAACTTGCGACCATAGTTCGCTTTGGGAAACGCACCCCAGATAAAATTTCCATGTGAAAGAAGGAGGAGCCTCAGGGCACACCTGCCAATTACGTAATCGCCATGGACCAATGGTAGTACAAGAGTGTTTACCAGCCGTAGCGAACTTTTCTGGAAAGTTCGCTTTGGCAAGCTCACAAAACGAACTCCAAACAAACTTTGTGTTGGCCTGATTTTGTTCGAAATTACGTCACAGCAGTTCGTTATTCGATTTCACTTCAAGTATATCGGGGCCTAGTATCTATATTCATTCTACTAGTACTTATTTTTTTAGATACTACTAGTGTCTATTCCATTAGGTACTAGTACTTATTCTTTTTCTACTTGTGCTTATTCTTTATAGTGTTTATTCTTTACTAGTACCTTTTTAAAGATACTAGTATTTATTTATTAGATACTAGTACTTATTCCAATAGTGTCTAGTATTTAATTACACTTGTTAAGAAAAATTAGAACAAGTACTTATTTTTTAGTAACTGGTAACCTTTTGGACCAAAGAAATCCTGAACTTGAAAGGTACTAGTGCTTTTTAAATTTAAGTTTCTGCTTAGTATGCTAATAATACATAGAATATTAATGAACCAATAAGAGATTGGACAGGAAATGGAAAAAGTGAGATAGCACTAGAGGTGATATGAATTCATTTAATTTTTTTAATTCATATTATAGCCTATATATAAATTATATGACATCAATATTTTTTATTTATTGTTTTTCCTTGTTGGTTGTCAGTTTCTTTGATGTTATTGTTCATTCGTTAGCATTGTAGTACGAGTGATTCACCAATGTCAACAGACAAATTAGCAGTATTATTAGAGACGCTTCATACCCCCTTAAGAAACGGTGCAGAAAACAGTGAATGTAAAATCGAAGTAATAATAAGACCATCTCTGGTTTCGCTTCTGTCTGATAGAAATATTACCTACTAGTAAACTTAAGAGACACACCGTCCTTAGTGTGTTGCATTGTATTAACACTGTGCTCTAATCTACGATTTCACACGTAGTTACTAAATATTTATTTTATTACCCAAGCGAAATTGGATGAGCTGACATGCAGGATGCAATTAAACGAAGCTTGCCACGTTAACGCCTAATTTCAACACTTTTTTGCAATCGCTTGATTTTGCATTTCCCAGACTTACTCTTGCATTGAAGTTCCACCATCGCCTGGTACCATTCCTCCTGGTCCGCCTCGTTCTCCGCCGCCACCACGAAACTCTCAGCCCGAGTGTACAGCACTATCATGTATTTATTCTTTGAGTCGGCCCGTTTGTTGATGTTGAAGCACGTCTCCAGCGCCAGAGCCCTTTTGGGCACGGGCGCTTTACCACGAAATTTCTTCTCACTCTCGTAGTATTCGAGTCGGGCCGGGCCGCGCTCTGAAGCCGTCCGTAACACGAAGTACCGCCGGTGCATGGATTTCTGCTTGCGGAGATACCCGCTTTTACGTACGTCCTCTGTGCTGTTCTGCAGATCGGTGTGGTTCTCCATGGCTCGCGGGGTCTGTTTCGCTCAACCACGGTGAATAAAAGTTCAGCCCTAAAAGTCGCAAACGACAACAGATGAAACCTCAGTCCACCTCCGTTCCTTCGGAAAAGTCATGTGCGCAAAAGGCGAGAGAGGTTCCAACAAGCAGTTTCTTTCCAAAAATAATGTCATCAGACGCTGCGCTTTTCTTGGTCGAGCAGAACGGGTGAACAGACGAGTCCACGACCGTGCACACGCGAGCACATGTGGTGCGGCGTGCGAGAAATAGCGCAACTACTACTATTTAGAAGAAGCTTTGGGAGCGGAATAATCTCATTACTGTAGCATACAGTAGACAGCTCCCTGTCACCCCTCCTCTCCAGTGCAGCGTTCACTGCTACTGTGAAGCTCTGTCACTCATCAGTCTGCTGTAGTTACTCTCTCTCTCTCTGTGTGTGTGTGTGTGTGTGTGTGTGTGTGTGTGTGTGTGTGAGAGAGAGAGAGAGAGAGAGAGAGAGAGAGAGAGAGAGAATTAAAAGAATAAAGCTATTTGAATCTTGAGAGAGAGAGAGCGCGCGCAGAGTGGCTGTAGCTGTGTAGAGCACGAGGTTGCGGACCAGAATCGGATTTCATTCGCCTGTGGACTGTCCTGACTCAATACTGCCTTTAACAAATTTTACTTTTTAAAAGGCCTGACCAGCTAACCCTTGTTGGCAAACATTTATTCGTTAAAAAAAAAAATAGTATAATTTTTGTTAGTAGAAGCATACTTATTTTTAGTTAAATAATTACATATAGTGAGATCCTTTTCAGTTTCACTAACTATTGATTAGACTCTAATACTTATTCCATTAGTGATTAGTATGTATTTAAATAAATATATTAAGTATAGCAGTTATACCTTTTGTTTCTTGTCAGTTTTCCCATTAACTAAAACTACTGTTCCACTGTTACTCATAACCAGACTTTTGCTGTTGAATTAAATAGTAGTTAAATGGTTAGTTCACCCAAAAATGAAAATTCTGTCATGTATTACTCATCTTTATGTCGTTCTACACCCATAAGATGTTCGTTCATCTTCGGAACACAAATTAAGATATTTTTGATAAAATCCGATGGCTCAGTGAGGCCTGCATTGATAGCAAGATAATTAACACTTTCAGATGCCTAGAAAGCTACTAAAGACATGTTTAAAACAGTTCATGTGACTACAGTGGTTCAACCTTAATGTTATGAAGTGATGAGAATACTTTTTGTGCGGCAAAAAAAAAAAAAAAAAGACTTTATTCAACAATATCACGTGATGGGCGATTTCAAAACACTGCTTCATGAAGCTTCGAAGCTTTACAAATCATTTGTTTCGAATCAGTGGTTCGGAGCGTGAAAGTCACGTGATTTCGTTACTTCATAAGTGTTTCGAAATTTCAATGGTTTACCACTGGAGGGCGTGACTTTGGCAGTTTGATACATGCTCCGAACCACTGATTCGAAACAAATGATTTGTTAAGCTTCATGAAGCAGTGTTTTGAAATCGCCCATCACTAGATATTGTTGAATAAAGTGTTTTTTTGTTTGTTTTGTTTTTTGGCGCACAAAGTATTCTCGTCACTTCATAATATTAAGGTTGAACCACTGTAGTCACATGAACTGTTTTAAATATGTCATTAAATATGTTAAATATGTGGCTTTCTGGGCATTTGAAAGCGTTAATTATCTTGGTCTCAATGCAGGCCTCACTGTGCCATCGGATTGAAAATAAAAATTATACTAATCACTGTTGGATTATTTACTAGTATTTTTTAAGTTGCTGACATAAATACTTGATAGTTTAAAGGAATAAATGTTAAGTGTTATCATTGTCATCATAAATATCTTGTTAATTTATGGCAAATAAATAGGAGTGACAATAGAGCAATTGTCCAAAAGACTGATTTCAAAAGCAGGCAGACCTTGCACTGTTGTATCATCCTTTAATATGTTCAGAAGATGCCAAACATTTTTGGTTTTACTTTCCACCAGGAGAAAAAAAGCGTTTGTCTATACATTATAAATAATTCAGTAATGCAGGTGTACATCATAATTTTAATTCTAAAAAAAAGAAGAAAATAAATAAAATCTTAAAATTCTTTGTTGAATAATGTGTCATTGAATCGTATTAAAATGGATTACCTGTGACACCTAGTGGACTAATTGGTCCATTGCATTGTGCACAAGAATTTTAGGATTTAAGGTTTAAAATTTACATGACTAAATGAAAAGGTGATACATATATTTTTAGAAGCTGAAATGGCTCATCAAAATCAATATTTAGAAGTACATAAATGCTTCTCTCTCTATTTTTTTAACTTAATTATTCTAGATGAAGTATAGTCACCCAGTAATAAAAATTAGACTACATCAGGAGAGAGATGAAATTTATACTTTTCATTTTAATTTTCAGTTGAAAGCCCTAATGTTCATAGAGTGCAAATACATTCATAATGCTATAATGATCTTCACAGAAAAATATAAATGAAGCTGTCATAAAAAGATATTGCATGAAATTTCAAAAGCAGCAAATTCAATTCGATTTGCATCACATGGACAATCAGATACACATAGACGCAACAATTAATGGATAGCTTTATGCAGATGGATACATCTCGATACAAAGACATTCTATATGAATCCTGTTGCAAAAGAAACTATCTCTACATTATACAGGGAACTTGACAATATTAGACAATTTTTGGTCCATACAAGAAAAGTTTTTTCCCTCATAGTCACTGAAACTGCAGTACATTCAGCAGCTTCTTGCTCAACTTGAGAAGCGCATGCAGTCCGACAATGCACACACAAATACTTAGTAACGTTTGAAATAAACGTCAACGTCAAAATAAATAGAAAAGACCTGGCATACATACACAGACAGATTAGTGGCGTAAATGCCTGTATCGTTTATGCCATCTTAATAACATGCATCTGAATCAATTAAACCAAATCGGCACTGAGGGAAAAATGCATTACCGAGGTGATATGAAGCTTGAATTGCTACTATTTTATTGTAATGTGTTGACCTCAGTGTATGAGTGAAGTAAGTGGGCACTCAGGTTTGGGCGATATTGGCACAAGAAATTCTACTGGTCAAAGCAGCAGCTTAGGTGTGTGTGTGTGTTTGTGAGTGTTAAAGTCTCTCATAAGCACCTTTCATCTGAAGTTCTCCTATTATCAGAAAAAACACCACTGATATTAGGCAAAACTGTACACACAAACACACACACACACAGCTTGATTTACTGTATAGCATCTGGTACAAAAGGGCACATACAAACACACACACTCTCACACATACAACAAAGCATGTACAAATAGTTACATGTACAATATCTGCTAACAAACACTCACGCCTTTAAACGTACATGAAGACACATACACACGCAAAAGTGTTGGATGTTTTCTGTAGGTATGGTAAAGTAAACAAGCTCCACTCGCTCTCTTCTTTCTCCATGGCCGGTTCGGGATCAGATGAAAGGGTTCAGTGATGCTCCTCTGCTCGGGTAAACATTCCCCTAAGAGAAGAAATGGAAAACGCTCTTAACCCCTTTACACACACACACTTGTATGCTTACAGAAATAGAAGGTACATAGCCTGCCATTCAGTTAAAACTAAGTACAGTCTGCAAGATTTATGATATCTAGGCAGAAGCTTATTTACTACACCCGTTTTATTGACTCTTAGCATAGAAAGAGGATCATGCTTACAGTAAAAGGGTTGACAGACATAGGTCGTGGGACTTTGGGGACGGACTCTGGGGCAGGAAATGAGTTGAAACCTACAAACAAACAAGCCAACAGGATAAAAATAGCACACAAATTTCAGTTCAGATCAACAAAACGGCCTCTCACGTCGGTCATCTTGAGTTTTCATTTTGCAGTGTCTTGTCTTAAGCGCTAATTCCTTACTGATTCTTTTAATTGATTAGTGGACTATTTTAAGAACTGGTTTCGCTGCCATTAGGCAGATTTAAAGACTTAAGCTTGCTATACTTACCGTTCGCTTCCTGGTTACTAGACTGTTGGTGTGAAAAAGCACTTTGGGTGGCAGATGCAGGAAAAGAGACAGACTGAGGAAAGACAGCTGAGGAGGAGGCATCATCTGTCAATCAGAAAGACATGATGTCCTGAATGTTGAGTTCAGCATTTTTTAAACATGCAAACTGTCTTATATTTGCAAAATAAAGCACAAAACTATAGAACTTTTACTGTAACAGAATTGAACTTTTACTGTCTATCTGTCTGTCTATCTATCTATCTATCTATCTATCTATCTATCTATCTATCTATATATATGTGTAGATTGATATACAACCAGATGATCGATAGATAGATAGATAGATAGATAGTGACAGAGTGATAGTTTTGTTTTACTTTTACTATCTATCTGTCTATCTATCTATCTATCTATCTATATGTATGTGTAGATTGATATACAAGACGATAGATAGATAGAGACAGAGTGATAGCTTTGTGTTTTACTTTTACTATCTATCTATCTATCTATCTATCTATCTATCTATCTATCTATCTATCTATATGTATGTGTAGATTGATATACAAGACGATAGATAGATAGATAGATAGATAGATAGAGATAGATAGATAGATAGATAGTGACAGAGTGATAGTTTTGTGTTTTACTTTTACTATCTATCTATCTATCTATCTATCTATCTATCTATCTATATGTATGTGTAGATTTATATACAACCAGACGATAGATAGATAGATAGATAGATAGATAGATAGATAGTGACAGAGTCATAGTTTTGTGTTTTACTTTCTATCTATCTATATTTATCTCTTTATATGTATGTGTAGATCGATATACAATCAGATAGATAGATAGATAGATAGATAGATAGATAGATATGGACATAAAAGCCAGTTTTCATATATGAAAAGTGTGTTGAACTCAATATCCAGGACATCACGATAAAATGATAAATGTGCTGACTGCTAAAGACAAAGTGTATTATTTCCTCTACCACTTGGACTTCAGCCAACAATAAATCCAACAAACCACTCTCTTTGCATTGGAATTTTCCCAAGTGACATCACTGTTTGTGTTGGCTTTGAGATCTACCACTAGCATTTGTGGGAGTAAGCGCTTTGCTTGATTTATTAGAAGAAAGGTCTCGCAATAGTTCCACACGGGAACACCAGCAATATCCAATTAACAAATTCATTGCTTTATGGATTAAGTTCCTTTTAAGCCAAGTACACTCTGTCAGATTTATAGCATTGTAACAATGTATCCTTCACAAGACATAACTATGGGATTGTGTGCCACAATCAGATTAATGCTGACCCTTGGCTTTCAGTGGTCCATACTGGTAAATAGAAGGCTTGCTTAATCTTAGGTTGAGAAACTATAGGAGTTGTATGCAGTTCTTAACAGTGAGTTTCTGATTTACAATAACCGCAGTCCATAAAGGCATTTTATTGATATAGTAAAGGTACAAACTAATCCTAGTAGCTCAGTTTTTTTTGTTGTTGTTTTTTTTTTTTCTAAAAATGCAATTATACTGAATTGCAGTCTTCCTGTTTTCCAAAAGTCAAAACATGATGTGGGCATGGGCACATCTCTTACCTGAGGCTGTGCTTTTGAAGGGGTTACTAGGAGACAGAACAGGCTGGGTGCAACTGGCTGTAGAATTGAAGGGGTTTGGGAAATCTGAATCAGAGAGAGAAAAAGTGTTGTTATGAGCCACACACTGCAGAAGGTCTCTCATTAGCATGAACTGTACTTTGGATCAAATCCCTGTTCTGACTTAATTATTGTGAATTTACAGATGTTTCCATCTCAGAGGCTTTCTGAGGTCATGCTGTACGATCGTCCAAATGTTGCATGTCACACCCAAGCAGAGCTGGTTAGTAACTGATTACATGTGATCTGGATTACGTGATGAGATTCCAAAAATTGAGTACTTGTAATTAGATTATATTACATTTTAAATTACTCATCATCAGACTACAGTTACTTACAGTTTTATTGATTACATGTTATTCTCACAATAACATTCATAATTCATTGATTCTCCCTACTACTTCTTGTTTTTATGTTTTAAATTTTCCTTTCTATAAAAGACTACTGCTTATATATGCTCAGAAGGTCTTCCAGACTAGTGGAATTGCACACACAGACCAGCCATTAGTCATGTGATTATCACACAGCATTTGATCACTGGATTTACAGAAATCATTTCACTTTAAGAAATGTTTTCTCAACATTGGACGTCTAATCAGCTCCTGTAACACGATAATTAAGTTGGCTTGAAAAAGCCCACTTACTGATCTGCTATATAAACTTGTTATTATTCTTCTGACCGAAAATTTGAACACTGTCTCCTCCTAGAGCTTTAAAGCTACAACCACCAAACCCGGCTCAGACCTTCAGACTGTTCTGACTCAGGTTGCTATATCTTTTCAGACTGATCCGACTTACGGATTTTCCAAAAAATGCTGATCAAAACTTGGAAAAACTCCCATAGACTTGCATTGAAAATCTGAACACTCCATCAACCTTCAACTGTCAAATTCAAATCAAAACAAACTGAAGCCCATTAAACTCAATGAAGCTTCCATTCTGTGTACTATTACTGAGCCATTCAAACTCATTCAAACTCATAAACTAACTATCTATCTATCTAACTTAATAACTATCTAACTATCTATCTAACTTAATAACTATCTATCTATCTAACTTAATAACTATCTAACTATCTAACTTAATAACTATCTATCTAACTTACTAACTATCTAATTATCTATCTAACTAACTAACTAACTATCTATCTAACTTACTATCTAAGTATCTATCTAACTTACTAATTATCTAACTTACTAACTATCTAACTTTTTATCTAACTATCTATCTAACTTACTAACTAACTATCTAACTTACTAACTAACTATCTATCTATCTAACTTACTAACTATCTAACTTATTATCTAACTATCTAACTTAATATCTAACTATCTAACTTATCTAATTAACTATAGGCCTATAACTATCTAACTAATTTTCTATCTAACTTACTATCTAACATCTATCCAACTTATTATCTAATTAACTATATAACTATCTATCTAACTATCTAACTTACTATCTATCTAACTTATTATCTAACTTATTATCTAACTAACTATCTATCTATCTATCTTACTATCTATCTACACACACTCACATACTCACTCACTCACACTTACTTACTCACACATTTTCTAGCTTTTAAACTACTAAACTAAACTAAAATGCTTCAAACTTCAAGCTTTTAAAACTACTCCAAACCTTCTGGCTAGGCTTTTTAAAGCCAACTTAAAGTTTGTCTACAAACTTCACTCATCTAGTTATTTTTTGAATTGTCATTCAGTGAGTCATTTAACCATTATTACTGTCCATGTATTACTAACCATGCATTACTGTAATGATGTACTACTGGGCAGTCGTGGCCTAATGGCTTTCCAGGCGCCACAGCAAAAATGGCTGCCCACTGCTCTGGGTGTGTGTGTCCACGGTTTGCAGTGTGTGTTCACTACTCTCTACTCCTATTGTGTGTGCACTAACTTGGATGGGTTAAATGAAGAGGACAAATTCCGAGTATGTGTTACCATACTTGACCTTCATGTCACTTTCACTTGTTTTGCAGGGATTCCCCACCTTTTTTGTCAGCTGAACCTCTTTGACCTAATATATTTACTTGATGTACCCCCCTGAGAGTAATAAGTTAGGTCAATAATAATAATATTTAATAATAAAATTATGCTCACAGTTCTCTGATGTCAGTTAATGGCCACATGACATGCAGGCAAACAAATACAATATATTTTATTTTTATTTTTTTTATTTTTTTTATTTTTTATTATTATTTAAATTTATGATTTTTTTACTTAATAGCTTTTTATTAAAATCATGAACCCTAGTCTGGGAAACCCTTACATAATGTAATGCAAGAATGGAATATATTTTCTTTCTCTTTGTATTTTTATATCAATATGACAAGATTATCCTATGCAAATCAAATGTGATTAAATGAGTTAGGTCAAAAGTAATCAAAAAGTAATCCAATTATATTACCTTAAATGTGTAATGGGTTACATTACTAAGTAAGTCATGTCATTTGAAATCAGTAATCTACAATTTGTAAGTAATCTGCTCAGCGCTGCACCCAAGCTATAATGATAGATGAGGTTCTGTTTAAAAAACATGGGATATCTATTATTACTTGTTTACTCACAAATAGCTGCTTTAAAAAACCAAAGTCAAAGTCAAAATGTCATGCCTATTGTAGTTCAAAATCAGTTCTGGATGGATTAACTAAATAAACTAAAAATCCCTGCTGTGAATTGCTCACTTGCAAACGTCTGAGATCCAGATGTTGCCTCTGGAACACCTGGGGAGCTGAAAAAGAGAGCACAGGAGATTGAGGGAAACAGAAAAAGACAACACACTAGTTCAAAGAAATTAACTCTTAAAGCCGTTAACAAACATCTTAACAGTAATGTGGGTTGAAAAATCTTTCTATTTAGTTTAGACTGATGTGTGGTAACTAATTCTGTTCTATTTAAAGTTTTACCTTGCAGGCGTGGAACTTGAGGAAAGCCGGTTACCAAAGAGGGTGCTATACTGAGGGGGTCCATCAGAGGGAGCTGTTGTAATGGCTACAAAAGTGTAAAAGAGCTTGTCAAAGCTATATACCATATGTAGATTTCCACCATGCAACAGAAATGCAACAAAATGTTGTATATTATTTTGAGATCTTTATGGACTAGCTTAATAATTTATATATATATATATGCCCATAACGTTGTCTTACCTGTGACAGGTGTGTTGTCTGAGAACACTTTATCAAGCTGTGATAAGGCTGCATACTTATCCTGAGTGACAAGGGGCGGAGCAGCAGAACTTAGCGTGTTGTGGGCATGGCTTAGACCCCCAAAATCCAAACTCAGTGATTTAGGGAAGGCTCTAAATGCAGCTCCACCCCCAGTTGACAGAGTGCGACCTAAACCAATCAGAGAGGCTCTCTGTGATTATGCTCTAAATGCTTTTGCAATCAGTGTTGTTATTATAACCTAAAACTATTCAAAATAATTTTCATTAATTGATATAAAGCTGACATAAAATGAAATATAAATACTACATGAAAAACTTATATATAAATAAGTCAGACAAATGATATGGTACTATAGTTTTTACATTTTATAAAGAAGATTAAAAGTGCACAACTTGCTGACACAATACTAGAGTGATGTCAGGCTGTTGCTGTGTGGTTGCTAAGGTGTTCTAGGTGTTGTTCTAGGGGCATCATTCAGTGGTTGCTAGGTTATTCTGGGTGGTTGCTAGGCAGTTGCTCGCTGACCCAAGCCAAAAGGGCAGACGCTTGAGTCTCTATGATATTCTAGTCTCTAGATGTGGCTCATGTCCCTCCTTTAATTTAAGTTAATAGGATTTTCCTGCCTGTTTTTATTACCCGTGAGGCAAAAATGTACACCCGGTCACTTTGGGAAAAGTAATTGCACTTCTCTCCTTAAAGGGGTCATGACATAAGAAATCAAAATTGCCTTTATCTTTTGACACATAAGAGGTATTTGTACCATTAAAACATCCTGCAAATTTAATAGATTAACACATCCTCCTTCAGTATGAACAAAGCATTTATTTGTCAAGCTTGAAAAAAGGCTCCAGAAAAAGACATCGATGAATAGTTATACATCTTCGCACCTTTGACTTGGGTCAGCCACCAACTGGCATTCAGTTGCTTCAAGGCTGACATTACCCTACACTGAATGTGAGTGTCGCATCAAAAGCAAATAGAACCCATTATAATCACTGATGGCGTCTACACTAGCAATGCATTTTTATAAGAAAAATATCCATATTTATAACTTTTGTAGTCTATAATCACTAGTTTCCGGTGATGTCCGTCTGCCCGTTCAAGAGAGAGTCGAGTTCCGGTGTAGGATGTAGGAGTAGCGTAAGCTTAGGTGAGAATAGACACCTCTCGCGGTTCAAACAAATAGGGCTGGGCAACAAACTCAAGCTCCTCCGACATTTCTTTTTAAAAATTCTCGTTTTAGACTTCTAATTCGTGACCTGTGTTTTGTTTTGCTCTATCCTCTGCGCTTCCACGTTCATCAATACGTCATGTGTCAGGTCAAAGTTCACTCTTCCTCCATTACTTTTATGATGGATGGATGTGCTTTTTTGGGCTTCAAAATATCGGTTACTATTTACTCAAATTACAAAGCTTGGAAGAGCCAGAATATTTTTAATGTAACTCCATTGTGTTTGACTGAAAGAAGAAAGTCATATACACCTGGGATGACTTGAGGGTGAGTACATTATGGGATAATTTTCATTTTTGGGTGAACTATCCCTTTAAAGGAGCCACCCCTTAAAAACGGATCATTTCAGACAGAGGGTCAGAATGAGGGTTGAACTTCAAGGAACATATTAAAATAATAAAAAAATCTATGTCTTGACCCCTTTAAAGGGATAGTTCACCCAAAAATGAAAATTTTGACATAATTTACTCACCAAGTTGTTCCAACACATTGCGGTGCTGAACACAGAAGATATTTTGAAGAATGTGGGTAACCAAACAGCTGACGGTAGCAATTCACTTCCATATTATTTTTTTCCATACTGTGGAAGTTAATGGCTACCTTCAACTGTTTGGAAACCCACATTCTTCATCATATCTTCTGTGTTCAGCAGAGAGCTTGGAACAACTTGAGGACAAACTTGAAGACAAGCAGTTTTGCATAATGAAAATTACTAATTGTGTTAAACGATTACTAAATGATTGCTAAACTTTTGACTGCACTGACTGCCTGCTCCAAACACCATGAAAAACATTCTGCTTTTATGATACATTTTGTTTTTAGGGTGCCGTAGAACGTCTTTTTAAAAGATGTAATATAAGTCTAAGGTGTCCCCTGAATGTGTCTGTAAAGTTTCAGCTCAAAATACCCCATAGATTTTTTTAAATTAATTTTTTTAACTGCCTATTTTGGGGCACCATTAAATATGAGCCGATTTAGGCTGCGGCCCCTTTAAATGCTCACGCTCCCCGCCCACGGAGCTCGGCTTGCCTTAAACAGTACATAAACAAAGTTCACACAGCTAATATAACCCTCAAAATGGATCTTTACAAAGTGTTCGTCGTGCAGCATGTCTAATCGTGCAAGTATGGTATTTATTTGGATGTTTACATTTGATTCTGAATGAGTTTGATAGTGCTCTGTGGCTAAAGCTAACATTACACGCTGTTGGAGAGATTTATAAAGAATGAAGTTGTGTTTATGAATTATACAGACTGCAAGTGTTTAAAAATGAAAATAGTGACGGCTCTCTTGTCTCCGTGAATACAGTAAGAAACGATGGTAACTTTAACCACATTTAACAGTACATTAGCAACATGCTAATGAAACATTTAGAAAGACAATTTACAAATATCACTAAAAATATCATGATATCATGGATCATGTCAGTTATTATTGCTCCATCTGCCATTTTTCGCTATTGTTCCTGCTTGCTTACCTAGTCTGATGATTCCGCTGTGCACAGATCCAGACATCCTGCCCTTGTCTAATGCATTGAACATGGTCTGGCATATGCAAATATTGGGGGCGTACATATTAATGATCCCGACTATTACGTAACAGTCTGTGTTATGTTGAGATTCGCCTGTTCTTCGGAGGTCTTTTAAACAAATGAGATTTATATAAGAAGGAGGAAACAATGGAGTTTGAGACTCACTGTATGTCATTTCCATGTACTGAACTCTTGTTATTTAACTATGCCAAGGTAAATTCAATTTTTAATTCTAGGGCACCTTTAAATATATTTAAAATATAATATATTTACAAATTTTCTTATCCAAACCTGGAAATGATTCAAATCAAATCCATATTTTTCCATACTCCTGTAGTAATATCCTATATTGGCATGCCAGTGTATTCTACAAATAATTCTATACATTCTTTCACATCAACAGGCTACATGCAAGCACAGATGTGAGACAAAGCAGGCACTGCTCTGGGCGATTTTCTAAATATACCTTTACTTTAAAGCCTGTGCCTTTTTCATTATCAAAGAGCAGATTGTCTCTCCTTGACCTGGCAGAGCAGTGATGTAGGGCTTTGAAGTAGCTGGGTGGAGCATGTGCAGGACACATTCAGTATCATTCTGTGACTTTAGCATGGCACTGCTGGTATTTAGAAGCTCCGTCTGAGGCCATCTCCAAAGAGTAGTTTCTTAGCTTTTGTAGCTTGTTTAACTTTAGATGTACTGGCTGCATAATACTGTGGCCACAAACATACTGAATAGTGTTTATCTTGCATTGTGTCTAGCTTGGTCATTTGATCTTGATCTAAACCACTGGTTTACTGTTAACAGCATTATTCCATGGGGGTTCAAGTCTGCATACTGTCAGTTTTTTTTCCTCTGCTTCTTTCTCTCTGACACACTCACAGCCATCATATACACAAACCTTATACTGTATCTGCAATTACATCAACACTTTTTTGCCTGTCATGGCTGGCTCACTAAGCAATGCAGCCAGATGGTCTGAGATAAAGCTGAAGTGTCTGCAGTGCACAATCAGTCAGAATCACATATATCGTTTATGCGACTTACCTAAAGTAAAGCTGTTTTTGAAAGTGCTACTTGCTGTGAAATAAAGGATAAAGGAGGGAAGATGAGATTCAGCAAAGAAAGACTTGATAGACAATACATTTTTCTTAAAAAATGCAGAAATTTAGATATACAGTGGGATCTAAAATTTTGTGACTCCAGATTAAAATGCTTCGGTTTCCAATTTAAAACGATTTGTAATGCAAATTTTATTATAATTTTTGAAGTAAAAAAGTACATGATATACATTCATGTAAAATGTACATGAATTGTATAGTTTCATATTATTTTGTTTTTCCATTTGCTTAAAGGTATTGTTGGCAATTTCTGGCAATAGAAAGCTAGCTTTGAAAGCATAAGGGTCCACCCTCCTTTCCGAGGGCTCTCCAAAGCCACGCCTCCTTCAAAACACATGAACACGCACAGCCAGAGCATAGTCTGCAAAGCGTCAAGTTACCTCATGTCTCAAAGCACATAACATTACAATAATAATGAACGTAAACTACTTGCAGAGCTCTAGTTGTACCACCTGACTGCTGCAGATTCATTTCACTGTTGATAATGTTGCCATACAAACGCATAATTCCTATAAGAGTCTGAGGACGTGAACAGCTCCAGGTAGAATGTCACGGGTTATGTACTGACTTAAAGGTTTATTATTTAAAGGTTAAATTTGAACAAAAACTTTTAAATATATTACTATTAAATTTACATCCTAACTTCTCTTTGTTTTAAATGTTTTAAAATCCAAAAACGATTTGAAAAAGATTTTCAATGCAGACTTTTGGACCCCACTTTATACTTCATAGAACTGTATTTTATGTGACAGGCACAATATGTGTGTGAGGGAACAGTGTGTGTGTCTTTGTGTACCTGAAGGACGTGGAAGGGCTGGAAAGGAGGAGGGATGATTCTGGGGTCCCATTCCAGAAGATAATATTCCTGGCCTCTGTCTCTCCACACCACTTAACAATGTGTCTTAGACAGAAAGAGAGAAACAGGTGGAAAGGAGAGAAGAGGAGGAGAGAAAAATAAAACATTTAAATAAAAATTAAATAATAAATCACAGTCTAATGATGACTTGCCGTACAGTACATCTGTGTTATTAATCAGGAGAGACAAGACAGAAGGAGGGGGAAGGGAAGACAGGAAAAGAAGAAGGAAAAACAGAGTAAGGTAAGGAGGGAAGAGCAGAAGGGTAGATAAGAGCGTAAGAAGGCTGTACCTTTAATGGGATGATCTCTGAAGCTCTGTGAGCGAGTTGGTCTGGCAGTGAACACTTCAGTACGGCTATCAGCTGGAGAGACAGCAGGAGCTCTGTCCCATATTGACAACTGGGACTGCGACTGTGGGAATACACACACACATGCATATTAAAAATCAGATCAGCACCCTCGATATGACACATTTTTGGGGTAGTTTTCAGATCAGAGATGAAAGCATGTTAAACAGCTCAAACCGCAACCCTCCTTTACTCTCATGGTTTAATTTAAACGGCGCTGCTACAGTAGTAAATCAGAACTGAGCTCATAATGTAGTTCATGAAAGTGAGCTTTAATGCTTGTTCACTGATACGAAGCCTATTTGTGTAGTTGATTTTCCTTTTTGATGTATTTTCTTTTTCATTTATAATAATAATAATAATAATAATTTAGTTAATTTAAGGGAAATTACAATTTTAAAGTCCCCCTGTGGTGAAAATCTAGTTTTTAATGTTGCATGTGCAAGTCAACACCATTGCTGAGTATCTTGAGTATGCTGTAGTATCTTTAAAACTGCAGTGATCTAAAGACAGTTTCAAAAACACGATTTGAAATTGCTGGTGTTTCTTACGTCACAAACAACCTTGTAGCCAATCACGTCAATGTGTAATAATATTATTATTATTTTAAAAAATTAAGAAATTACATTAAAGTGTTAATTCACCCAAAAATGAAAATTGTCATTAATTACTCACCCTCATGTCGCTCCACACCCGTAAGACCTTCGTTCATCTTCAGAACACAAATTAAGATATTTCTGAAAAAATTGACAGCAAGTTAATTTACACTTTCAAACACCCAGAAAGGTACTAAAGACATATTTAAATCAGTTCATGTGACTACAGTAGTTCAACCTTAATGTAATGAAGTGTCGAGAATACTTTTTGTGTGCCAAAAAAACAAAATAACTTTATTCAACAATATCTAGTGATGGCCGATTTCAAAACACTGCTTCATGAAGCTTTACGAATCTTTTGTTTTTGAATCAGTGGTCAGAGTGTGTTTCAAACTACCAAAGTCACATGATTTCAGTAAACAAGGCAATTTCAATGGTTCATCACTGGGGGGTGTGACTTTGGCAGTTTGATACACACTCCGAACCACTGATTCGAAACAAAAGATTCGTAAAGCTTCGAAGCTTCATGAAGCAGTGTTTTAAAATTGGCCATCACTAGATATTGTTGAATAAAGTCGTTATTTTGTTTTTTTGGTGCACAAAACGTATTGTCGTCGCTTCATAACATTAAGGTTGAACCACTGTAGTCACATGAACTGTTTTAGATATGTCTTTAGTAGCTTTCTGGGCATCTGAAAGTGTTAATTAACTTGCTGTTAATGCAGGCCTCACTGAGCCATCGGATTTTATCAAAAATATCTTAATTTGTGTTCCAAAGATGAACAAAGGTCTTACGGGTGTGGAACAACATGAGGGTAAGTAATTAATGACAGAATTTCTATTTTTGGGTGAACTAACCCTTTAAGGGATTGATAATACTATTATCAGTCAAATAATAATAATAATTCATCAAGACATTATTGAACTTTTTTGTCTTTTCTTTTGTCTCTTCAAATCTTTTTTATTATTGGGCCTCCCTCTTTTCTTCCTCACCAGTGTACGAGTGGGCCGGGCAGTGGGGTTCAAAGGATGTCCCAGTGGAGGCTGATTCTGAGCGGGCCCATGTGGAGCTGGAACAGCCTGAACCCCTGGCCCCCATGGTGTCTCTGCATCTCTGCGAATCTTGCTTTTAGAGAAATGCCTGGAAAAACAAACACGTGTTAGTATTGCATTCTTTGACTTTCATCTATAGATAATGCAGGGAGTAGGGTTCAGTGCATGTATTAATAATTTAGTTTGATCCACACTGAAACTGACCACACTTCTTCTCACTCACCATTTCTTCCTCTCATATTTGTCCTGCAAGAACTCTTTCAGCTTCTGTGTGTCACGTGCATCAAAACAGCCATCTGTTTTGGGGTCAAATGTGCATAGCCAGGTCCTCCTTCCAACCTAATGCCCCCATAAACCAAGAACACAGTTAATCACCTTTTTAAGCCTCATTAAAGTTTATACAGCCTTATACAGGCTAATCTTCATATTGCATAGAGTACTTTCTCAAAGGAGATGTTTGCTAGGATTTTCATGTAAAATTGAGATTGTGCACCATTATTTAGAAAGCATTTTGCTTCTTTGGGGTTTGTGTTTGCAATTAACTTAAAAGCTTTATTATTACTGAACATTAATAGTTAATGTAAACATGTCAAACAGATAATGTTTGTTGCATTACAAGGAAACTGTGTGCAATATTATGTCTGAGGTATTAGACAGTGACCCAGATGCTCAGTGACATAAATTACAAATATACGTAAAACGGAGTCAAAATGACACGTATTTTTAGCATCGAATGAGCTTAGGTGCAATTTAGCAGGCTCAGTTACACATTGTGAATTGTGTATGGATTAGTGGTTATTTAGCCCTGTAGTTGAATTTATCATTCACTTTAATGTCACCACCAGCACTGATATTTGCTGTGCTGGTCTGTCCCTTCTCATATTCAACATACTTTACTGACAGAGGAGAGGAGGAATGAGTCAGAAGAATTTTTTGCCAGTGTTATACAAGCATAGCGCCCACCCTCAGAGCAACTGCAATGAGCAAGAATCCTGTAGTGCCAATTGTGGGTGTGAAAGTGAGTATGTGTGTGTTGGCTGGGGAGTGAAAGAACAGTGTCTATACTTGAACCCCATTCAGATTTGCTTACCAGAAAGGCAAGTTCAGTCACACACTCATGGGAAAACCAGCAGTATATTACGAACTAAAAAACTCTATCTATTTTATGCTTTGCCCACACACCATTTATAAAACTAAACGTAAGCTCTTAGTATTAAGCAATCTACTCATTTGCTAAGTGCAAAACTAAGTTAGCCTAATTTTGCAGTTTAAATGATGGAAGCCATCAAATGCTTTTAGTCTGTTCACAGATTGACCAGCTAGTTTTAGAAATGCACTTAGACGCACAAACACACAAGAAATACAGCCAAAAATAAACTGTGAAAGTGTATCCAGTACACATGTGGTGTTTTCTATTAATAGAATTTATGTTACACATAAGGTTGTTGATGGGTAAAATGGTATATAATATGTTTCTTGTGCTACATTATGTTCTGTTTTTTTTTTTTTTTGTGCAATTTTTACAATACATTTATATGTTATATATACACACGCACACACTCACAGGCCACTTTATTAGGTACACTTATTTAACTGCTTGTGAATGCGAATATCTAATCAGCTAATCACATGGCAGAAACCCAACGCATTTAGGCATGTAGACATGGTCAAGATGATCTGCTGGAGGTTAAACTGAGCATCAGAATGGGGAAGAAAGTTGATTTAAGTGATTTTGAATGTGGAATGGTTGTTAGTGCCAGATGGGCTGGTCTGAGTATTTCAGAAACTGCTGATCGACTGGGATTTTCACACACCACCATCTCTAGGGTTTAATGGTGCGAAAAAGAGGAAATATCCAGTGAGCGGCAGTTCTGTGGGGGGAAATGCCTTGTTGGTGCCAGAGGTCAGAGGAGAATGACCAAACTGGTTCCAGCTGATAGAAAGACAACAACAACAAATAATCACTCGCTACAATCGAGATCTGCAGAAGAGCAGAATGCACAACACATTGAACCTTGAAGCAGATGAACACGCTGGTGCCACTCGTGTCAGCGAAGAACAGGAAACTTAGGCTTCAATTCACAGGCTCACCAAAATTGGACAATAGGAGATTGGAAAAATGATGAATCTCGATTTCTGCTGCAACAGAATATTTTCTGGGGGATTTTCTTGGCACACTTTGGGCCCCTTAGTACCAACTGAGCATCATTTAAGCTCCACATCCTACTTGAGTATTGTTGCTGACCATGTTCATCCCTTTGTAACCACAGTGTACCCATCTTCTGATGGATACTGATGGATAACGCACCATGTCACAAAGCTCAAATCAGCTCAAACTGGTTTTTTGAACATGACAATGAGCTCACTATACTCAAATGGCCTCCACAGTCACCAGATCTCAATCCAATAGAGCACCTTTGGGATCTGGTGGAATGAAAGATTCACATCATGGATGTGCAGCCGACAAATCTGCAGCAACAGCGTGATGCTATCGTGTCAATATGGCCCACAATCTCTGAGGAATGTTTCCAGCACCTTGTTGAATCTATGGCACGAAGAAATAAGGCAGGAACTCTAAAGGAACTCGGTACTAGCACATGTACTTAATAAAGTGGCCAGTTAGTGTTTAAAGGGATAGTTCACCCAAAAATGAAAATTCTGTCATCATTTACTAACCCTCAGGTTGTTCCAAATCTGTATAAATTTCTTTGTTCTATTGAACACAAAGGAAGATATTTTTAAGAAATTTTGTAACCAGGCCGCTTCAGGGCACCATTGACTTCCATAGTAGGAAAAGAACTACTGTTCAGTTTAACAAAAACTCTTCAGTTTAACACATTCTTGAAAATATTTTTCTTTGTGTTCAACAGAACAAAGAAATGTATACAGGTTTGGAACAACTTGAGGGTGAGTAAATGATGACAGAATTTTCATTTTTGGGTGAACTATCCCTTTAACCCTTTCGCACGTAAGTTTTAAATATTCTGGCTGAACCCCCCCCCCCCCCTCCCCCCTGCTTGTTATGTGACACACCGCAGCACTGTATGAATCATAATCTGCTTTCATTTAATTTTTCCTTTGTTATTCAAAATATTCACAAATTTGTTGACTATAGCATGAAATATCTAATATTCCGATTGACAAATATGTGCAAGTGGATGTGTATTGCAGTTTAAACACCGCCATGTTAATTTGCGCCGCACAGAGAATCGGATCTGTTGGATTTACAACCCGTGAATTTATCCACTTCTCCCGAAATACATGAAAGTAAGTGAGTCGGTGAACTGGGGAAGAATAGAGTAAGCTTTAAAGTTACTTTCACAATGTGTATCTGATATGAATAAAACGTGTCGTCTAATTATAATGGAAAGGGTTGTTATTTCCGCTTCTATAGACATCATTGTGTATTTTACAAATTCTAAATATATTGTTTTGTTAGTACTCGTGTGTATTTAAATGTCTGAAATCTACAATAAACATGATTTGGTTGAAAACACTGCATATGTAATATATGAAAAGCGCTGCGCGCGTCCGTCTCTGGTTTAGCGCCAGCCAAAGCGCGCACGTACATTTGAATTTGGCAGTTGATCACGCGATGCACTGAACGTTCTAATCACACCGGTGTGATCGTACGTGTTAAAGGGTTAAGTCTTTTTTAATCATTTTATTTGTAATAACCAAAACGGTTCACAGTCATTTCCTAGTTGTTGTTTTTTTTTGGCTTTTTTCTTTTCTGCTTTTTCCCTTTAAGACTCCTATGTATGCCCTCTTTGCATGGGTGACAGGACTGTGCTACTTTGAGCTTTGGGTTTACTGTTTATTTTAGGGGTCAGGAATTTTTACCATTATGATGGCAAATAGCATGTTTCCCCATTGATTTCCATTCAAAAATAACCCTTTATTCTGATGAAGTACATTTTTTCCAAGCAAGTCTGCAATTTGCATATTATATAAATAATGTATTATAAAAAGTGATATATACAATTAACAAGCAGCATTTTAATCAGGCACCAAATAGAGTACCCTTTATTCGCTTTGTGGTCAAGAGGTGTAGAATTTTGCACAAGAAGAAATTTGGATTTATGACCCCCAAGTGGTTTCCAGATGTCTCCTGTCCATAAAAGTCGCATAGCATCACTTATGTACTAGTAGACCCGCCACTCACCTCGTTGCCATGGTTTTGCAAAAACTCCACTTCCTGTTGGGAGAAGGTTGTCATGGAAATAGACTTAACTCTGTGGGGTGGGTTGAGCCCTCTCCTGAAACAGAAACAAACCGCAAGCACAAACTGCGTGGTTAAACAAGAACCTGGAGTGAAGCGTTCAACGGGTTTGCTTTTATTTTTAATATAAATGAGTGAAACGTGTGAGAGTGTGACAGGGCTGTGAAAATGAGAGTAACCTCTTGCAGCAATAATTAAAAAAAAAACAGTGAAGGAAGAGGGCTGCATGTTTTTCTCCAGTGCTATTTTTTGTTCGTAAGTGCAGTTGCAGATTGAAATCGTGTGTAAACTGAAGTGGAATCACACCATTCCCTTGCTGACATGCAGAAAAACACGCTATATTGATGCCAAACCTGAAATCATGACGAAATGATACGTAACACAAGCGAGACTGGGACACGCCTGAAAATGACAAAGTAGTAATTACCGACTATCTTGAATGTAAACACAACCAGAAATCTCACTGACAGCTCTGCATTGTAGCTACATATTTTCCAGAGTTTGGTTGAATAACAGGCTGCCTATGAAATTCTTGACATAATCACATGCAGTTTGGTCTTATCACTCACAGCATTCCAGAGCACGACGTGCATACGAAGCAGCCCACGGTGATATCGATGTAAGTCACCCCAGGTTGGTTGCACTCGAAGCAGTGCTTGTTCACTCCCGTCTGGGCGAGCTCGCGGACCTTGCGGGCGCATATCTCCTGGTTGTCCCGGTGCTTTCGGTTCGACATGCTGGTGCCCTGTAGTCGCACACACCCCCTGGCCCTCAAGATGGTTGTGGGGGAGCCGTTCACTCGCCCACCGTTGCACTTTAATTCCCCCGCCGTAGTATGTTTCTCACGCCCGCATTCTGAGAGCGACTACGCGGCTGGTCGTCTTCTCATGCACTGAATTGAATTTTCATGAACAGAATCTTACATGCGTAGTCTCTCGTGGTCACGACTGGCCGGAGTTTTACAACCGCCCTGTTTATTTATTCATTGCTGCGGTTTTCTCCTCTGGGCGCGAAGAAAATCCGATTCTCGTCATTACTCTTCCTCGCTCTGCTGATTTCTCTCCGTTCGCACAGTATCAGATCGTTCGCGGCGCGCAGTCTCTCTCTCTGCTGTTGCGCACCCGTCTTTCCTTCCAGGGATTCTGGGGAGACTGCGAACAGAAACCAAGACGGGGACGGAGGAAGCAACTTTGAGTACTACAGTGCCTCTGGGGGCGAATAAACGCCGCGGGATAAGTAGGGACTAATCTGCTTAACAATATTTTGTTTATGATGGCTGCGTGGTCATTATTTTGTGCTTTATTTCCAGTGTTACCCAGCAACGTGAGATTTTTTTATCTTGGACACGAGTAGGTTTTATCACGCCCTTCTGTATGACGTTTGAAATAAAAAATGTGTTTATTAACTCTTTGCAAGAAGCACCCAAATCAATGCAGTGTCCATCATGGACCACGACTGAAAAAAAAAATGCAAAACCGAAAACACTTGACGAATTTTAAGTGAGTGCATCCTGTTGACACATTCTTGAGTTAAATCACATTAACGGAGACATCTCACCAGTTACACTGATGTAATGTTGGCCTGATTCCTGGTTTTGCAGTGAGTGAAAACACAGGATGCGTGTCCTGCAGTGGCAACTAGCTGCCGGCAGAGGTCACAGTTTTGCAAAACATAAATTTAGCTTCAATTTGGTTAACAGAAATTTTGTGGAACAAAAGTGGGCGTTTCTGTATTTGTGGGTGTTTTGAAACTGGTGGGTGTTTATAAATCATGCAATGAAAATGATCCACTTCACCTGACCCCACCCCCTAAACCCTACCCACACTCTGACGTGGGCAAATCAGGTAACACTCTCAAAAACACCCCTCTGTTTATGGCCTCGCCCACTGATCTGGTAACTCCTATTACTGTCCTGCAGAGACCTGTACTTGGACATTTTTGTTAGAATGTTCAGATGTTTATTAATTTCTTTTACAGTTTCTCTGACTTTTATGCTTTGTTGCCTCAAAGCATTATATCAGGGATAATTGTGATACAGAGGTAAATGTTTGCACAATCCACACTATTTTTAAACTTGTGATTAAAGATTACTTTAGCCTGTCTCTTAGATTACTTTATGTAATATACCAGGGGCGTTTCCTCCGAGGAGGCAAGGTAGGCAGTGCCTCCTCAAAAAAACTGGATGAGAAAATAATCAATATTACAAAAATAAAACAAAATTTGACATTAAAAAGTGTAAAAGTCACTCGTTTTTCTAAAGAAACACTGCCAAACAGCGACGCCCGCAGGTAAAGTTACAGTGGGGAGTCCGCGTCTCTTGTGCCTCCCTTCAGCAGAAACAAAGCAGAGCTCGCCTGAAATAAGGTCTGTGGTTAAAGGCACAGTATGTTTTTTTTTTTCGCCGTTAGGGGTTGCTAAACTCTTCAAAACAATAACAAAGGCGTAGATTGATGACGCGGTGAATGAGCGTGGACTCATGGAACTTGACGTCATTCTTGTGGATCTAATAATGTTTATGGCGAAATAATGTTTATGGATGAGTGAATGAGTGAAACATGACCGTGGTTTAAAGCAGGGCGTGGCCGAGAATCGCAGGCGCGATTGCTAATGAGAGACAGATATCAGAGCCACACGCGAGTCCCAGGGGATATAAAGGAATGAGGACATTTCATTCTACCGAACTACTCACAAAGCTGAAATACTACTAATACAAGTCAGTACTTGACAGCTTAAAATTGTTAGGTAACGCGGCACTGTTTCACTTGATATTGATATACAATATTGATCCTCGTTTTATTTCTCCTGTTGTCCCAAAGTTTGCTTGCCATGGTCCATAATGTTTGACCGAAATAACAACAGTGTGTCGCTAGACTGCAGCTCTCTCGTCTGTTGCCATGGTTACTATGCAGCACAAGGAAACCAGGGATAACGCAGATATTACGTCATTGACAGGTGACAAGTGACAAGGGAGGGATGGGCACTATTTAAAATTGTGAATTTCTCTGAATTTACAAATTCTTGGAAACATTTAGGATAATGTAAGTACACAGCTGAACAAAATATATAACACTGTGCAAGTGGTTTTTGGATATTTTAATATGAAAATCTTACATATTGTGCCTTTAACAAAGCCTCTAAATACTTTCACGTTTTGCTCTATGACATAAAACACACCAATTATAGCCCGCTTGTGATTTTTTAAACCTTTATTGTGTCTTAAAAACGGCGGTTGCTAACAAGTTGCTAAAAGGGACTACTTCCTTTGGCGGGGACTTTAGACGTCATCATGACAAACAGGACATTTGGATAGCATTTCTCATGAAAAAGTGGATAAGTATTCATACACAGCGCAGATCATAATCAGCGAGCATGTTTTTAAATAAAGTAGTTTTTTAAATACAGTTTGAGGAAGCTTGGTGGTGACGACGTTGATCCACGACCACGGTGTGCTGTAGTCCGTTTATAGCCTACTGTTATCTTTTTATATCTGATGACTTCATTTAGGCTTCAAAATGTATAAATGTTGTGTTAACTTGCAAAGATTATCTTGATAACGCTTTGTTAAACACAGAGCTTATTTTTTGCGATTTTCCAAAAGTCTATGGGAAAAATGCATATGGCTTTCGATCGAGGGAACCCGTGCGCCGCTAACTTCTGGGTTGGCCTACAAAAACACGTAATCTCTGATGTAATCTATGAAGACGGTAGGTGCATCCCAATTCGTCTACTTATGCACTATGACGTTTTTAAGTACAATTAGTGCAAGTAGTGCGTTCATAAAAGAAAAAGTGCACTTTAAATAGCCGGATGATTAACGGAAAAAACGAAGTGTGGAATGTTGGACACTTCATGCACTCAACTGTCGCAGCTTTAATTACGTAGCGGAGGGAGAGGGGGTATCGGACTCTGTTGTTAAATGACAAAATAACCTTATACAATTCACGCACTACATGGATGAGTACATAGTGCATAGTAGTGCGTCATTTGGGACGCAACTAGTGATGGCGTTAATGGGAAGACTAATTAAAAAGTAAGTAAACAACTGTCACTTAGATATCACCACTTTATTTCATGTCAAAGTCAAACTCGAAATGGCCTGAAAACATGATGGCTGCGGGGGGTTTTAGTGAGCAATCAGCAAGGTACGTCTTTGTGTCTGTGAGTGAGTGACCAGTGTGTACAAGCTTGATGACTGCTGAAAATAAATTGACTAATAAAAAGAAAAGAATGAATATTAGTTCATAAATAATATATTGTTTAAATTGTTACATGCCTTTAGTTATTATTTTGGAATAAATGTAAAAATGCATAAAAACACTAACTTGATGAAATTTACTTGGTTTTAATAAATAGAACATTACATAGTGTAAAAATACAAAAGAATTGAATTTAGTCTTTTTATGTAACTTTACCAGGAAAATTGTGTAACAGGGACATAAATAAGGGTGTTGCCTCCTTTTAAAACACCACCGGACACCACTGAAATATACAGTGCCTTGCAAAAGTATTCATACATTCATTCATATGAACTTTTCCACATTTTGAAACGTTACAACCACAAACAAAAATGTATTTTATTGGGACTTTATGTGACAGACCAACACAAAGTGGCACATTATTGTGAAGTGGAAGGAAAATGATAAATGGTGTCCAAATTGATTTACAAATAAATATCTGAAAAGTGTGGCGTGCATTTGTATTCAGCCCCCCTGAGTCAATACTTTGTAGAACCACCTTTCGCTGCAATTACAGCTGTAAGTCTTTTGGGGTATGTCTCTACCAGCTTTGCACATCTAGAGAGTGAAATTTTTGCCCATTCTTCTTTGCAAAATAGCTCAAGCTCAGTCAGATTGGATGGAGAGCATTTGTGAACAGCAATTTTCAAGTCTTGCAACAGATTCTCAATTGGATTTAGGTCTGGACTTTGACTGGACCATTCCAACACATGAATATGCTTTGAACTAAACCATTCCATTGTAGCTCTGGCTGTATGTTTAGGGTCGTCCTGCTGGAAGATGAACCTCCACCCCAGTCTCAAGTCTTTTGCAGACTCTAACAGGTTTTCATCTAAGATTGCCCTGTATTTGGCTCCATCCATCTTCCTATCAACTCTGACCAGCTTCTCTTTCCCTGCTAAAAAAAACCCCAAAAACATCCCCACAACATGATGCTGCCACCATCATGTTTCACGGTGTCATATCTTGGTAGGTTTGCTGTTGTGCCATACTCTTTCCATTTTCAGATGATGGATTGTATAGTGCTCCATGAGATGTTCAAGCCTTGGGATATTGATTTACAACCTAACCCTGCTTTAAACCAAAGACTAAATAACACAAGATGCATCACTCGTATTATTATGAATGGGAGAAAGTGCAATGCACTATATGGCGGAATAAGTCCCGCCTTCTAAATAACGCGCGCCTCCGAAATGAGGCACCAAGGACGCGCATTAGGTTGATCCTGCCTGAAAAATACAGTTTTTTGTCATGATTCGAGCGTTTAGAAACAAAATTTATGAGACAGTTGTCAGATTTCATTGGTGATTTCAAATACGAAATTTAATCGAAAGCTTGACAAACAGCTTTGGAGAATTTGATGTTTCCTCATTCAAAGAGATAGGAGCTGCACTTGCATGCCCGAGAGGCATTTCAAAGATGGCCGCCAAGTGAATGACTTGTCTTAAAGGGACTTTGTTTAAACTTCTCCACAACAAAAAGTTCAGGGCTATGAGCAATATCACATGAGTAGTCGTAAATATAGCCTTAATATTAAATAGATTAATAAGACCAAAGATTGCCCATTTTATTTACCCAAAAAGAGTTATATCTCATGTTTAACTTCTATAAGACACAGCTGGCCGAGATGAAGCTGTTCTCAGCGGGTACACGAGGATTGAACGGCCCTGATGGCCTGGAGCTCGCATCTCCGAAAACGTTTAAAAAAATGGTAAAATAGGCACTATGATTAAATATGAGTCACATATTTCAAGCCTGAACAATTACATTATAGCCTAAAAACACTTTTTTACTACAGTTCATGGTACATCAAGCAAGTGTAGTATTTGCAAAAATTATGTTGGATTTGCTCAGCCGCCATGACAGTCACTTCAAGCGGAGTAAACAAACGGTGAAAAGGTAGGAGTGCTGTTATCACTAAAATATTGCATGGCTATCAGCCAATCAGATTCGAGAACCAGAAAGGACTGTTGTATAAATATATATAACTATATATATATATGAGAGAGAGAGAGCGAGCAAATGTTGACATTTTTTCCCCCATGCGTTAATAATTTTTATTCTAAAAGGTGTATAATTGACTAGTGTGGAATTGCTACTATGTTGTTTACAGCAAGAGACATGGAGAGAGAAATAAATTTTGTAAATGCTTTATTTACGTGTGTTAGATATAGTGGGCGTGAAGTTACTGTGAGGCATTTTAAGATTCTAAGGCTTATTTTTAGGTTACTGACTCAGATTAACATCTTTTGCTTGTGTTTCGGTTTTGGCTTGATTTCTTTCACTGCTGTCAGGTGGGGCTTCTGAACAACAGGTTTAACCGGGACAAGTATGGATAAGCTGCTTGCAGTGAAAGACTCCTATTTAGTGTAAAAGGTAGTGTGGCTTTGATGACACGTGAGGCTAGAAACTTTGGAGAACACTCCCTGAAAAACGCTTCATCTGAAACTGGGATTGTGGAAGCGTATTCATTCATTTTGTCTGGTCGTTATAGAAACCAACGACTAGGCTATATGCTTAAAATAAGATAAACATTCTTTTAGTTATACCCAGTTACTTGGTCTCCTTAAACTTAAATAATCTGCATTACTTAAGCATAATAAATAGTATTAATCTCTTTTGAAAACAGCCAGCTTGCTTTATTTATTGGCGCACCGAAACCCGGAAATACAGTGCGTGAAGGGGGGTGGACCAACTGTGGCAAATTCAAGAGCGGAAAAAAAAAGTTCTCCTGCGAAGTGCGAGCAAGTTTTAGTCACTCAAGGGAAACATACAAGGACATGGTGGTTGATGGGTGGAAGCACACATCGATGTATAAACTACGAATCTATGGACTAATAATAAATGTTAACGCGCATAATGGAATCTATAATGAAAGCGCGTTCTTGAGAATTTAGGAAGAGATGAGGCCATAATTAAAGGTATGTTTACTTAATTTTCTTTTACCTTTATTTTTGTATTTATATTATTGACGAATTATTATTATTTTATTTCTGCGACTTGTTCAAGTGAATTGAATGAAAAACACAAACTTGGTTTAAACGATGTTTTTTTTTTTTTTTTTGCTTTCAGGCAACACCCGACTAATATTTATACCGAAACCATCCAATGGAAACGACTGGTTTAATTCATCCTTTCTAAACGATTCCTGATGTTGTTAACACCATTGGTCTCACAGCGTTGGACTTTTACAGCATAAAGGAGATCTATTCGGACACACACCTCGCAAGAAACTGTGGGGAATTTTTTTTAAAAATTGTTCGCATCAATTGTGTCGTTTTAAATTCTCAAAATGACTGTCAAACTGGACTTTGAAGAATGCTTGAAAGACTCCCCGCGATTCAGGTAAGCTCCTCCTTTTTAACATCACTGTGAAAATATTTAACAGCACAAAATAATGTCAAAAAAGTAATACATACTGTCCATTAAATCTTTATACACGTATAATTTTAAAAAAGAAAGGTCACGTGCAGCGCGTTAAAATGATAAACTTGACTGTCATGTGCAGAAAGGATGACGTAGCAAGTTTCTTTAAGTAGTTCTAGGATCAGGTCAGTGGGTTCAGATGAGAGGTTTTGGCCAAGAGCGTGCTTGATTAAAGCTGTTCTCAGATCAGCGTGAAACGTCTTCCAACGGTTAGTGTAGCGCGCGTCACTGGAAAGAATTTGCTTAGGTCCATATAGAAGGAATGAATGAGGCGATAATTAAGTGGCGCTGTGGAGAGTAAGGTGGCACATTTTTCATCGTGATGCGACGTTTTTTAACCGTTCAAACAAATATATAATACTATTGTCTAGAAAATAATTTGTTTAGATGACATTTTGTTATCAGGATAAAACTTTATGGTTGTTTATATGCGACTTGTGGATAAAAGTTTCTTTCTTTGTGGTTTGGCTCTAGATTTAGAGTGCATGGAAAATTTGAGTGCCATGTTTTAGTGGCTGCAGAGGGAGCAGAATCAGAGGGTGTAGTGAGTTAAAAAATGAGGTCATTTCCACTCAGAAATGTACTTGCATAAACACACACAATATCTCTTTTCATCTGTCATATGCGAATCTAAACATACAGAGCATGTGGAACTCATCTACACCAAGAGTACAGTCATGCATGGACACTTTTTTAACTTCAGATACAGAGGGCAACTGAAAGAATTTCAAATAAGGTGTACAAAGGCCACTGACATAAACACATTCGAGGCCTAGTTTACTTCAGACTGCGGCTGTCTCTGGTTGCTAAGTAGTGGTGTGGTGGAGGAGCAGGAAGTGAGACGAGAGATACTGAAATGATAAACAGGAGACAGGAAGTGTGTTTTAGGGGCGGAAAGCTACGGAAGCTACAACTTTTTCTTCAACACACATTTTTGCACTAACAAATACGTACATTTTTGATGAGTGCACATCCATGTAAGCTGACAGTATACTTTAAAGCTGGAATACACTACACAACTTTTCAAAATCTGAACAAGGCATCATACACCCCTCAGAGCTGTTCATGCCCTCAGACTTATAATTATACATTTCTACAACACTATTAACACTACAATACATCGACAGTGGTCAGGTGGTACACTGGACGTGTCGGAGCTCCAGTGTCCCTTTAAGGCAAGTCATTTCACTTGGCGGCCATCTTTGAAATGCCTCTCAGGCAGCTATTTCAGTCATGCAAATACAGCTTTAATCTCTTTGAATGGGGAAACTTCAGATTCTCCAAAGCTGCTCACCAAGCTTATGATTAAATTTCCTATTTGAAATCATCAATGAAATCGGACAACAACAATGTTGTTACCTATGCTCAAATAGCCTTAAAAAAGCTTTTTTTCAGGTTAGACCAGCCAATGCGCATGTGCAGTCCCAAACACTGACTTTTTCAATAGCAACTGGAGCTTGGTAAAGGCACCCGCAGTGACGCAATGACTTTACCAATCAGCGATTGGCTCTATATAGAAGGCAGGACTTATTGCATGTTGCATTTTCTCACATTCATACACTGCCCTCCAAAAGTTTGGAAACACCCTAGAAAAGTGGGGTTTTAAACAAGATTAGCTGGGCTGTCTTGTTTGGCTCTAATTGGTTCATTGTATTCTAAACTTAATAGGCAATCAATTGTTGAAGCTATTAAGTTGTGCTGACTCAAAAATCTTTTACAAACCTGAGCCAAGTTTAAACCAATTATCAGGCATCACAGCTGGTAAAGGGGCATGTCTGACTTTGACATGTATACATTGCCATTATTATGTAATCAAAAGGAAAATTATTATTGCTGGTCTTCAATGATAATGTCAAGTTTCTGTAATGTATTTGCACCAAAATATAATAAGGATTTATGCTGATATCGTCCAAAACCACACTTTGCGAGGAGTGTTTCCAAACTTTTGGAGGGCAGTGTAAGTAATATGAGTGCACAATCTTTGTGTATATAAAGTCTTTGGGAGCTCTCAGAAATTTCAGAGTTTGTTGTAAGTTGTAATTACGAGTTCTACGAGGATGTGAACGTTTTTACAAGCCAGAATCTCAAAATTATGGTAATTCCTACATATCGTGAATGCACAACGCACCTAAACTCATGCAATAACATGAGCCTTGTTCTGTGAAATTGGTCTACTACGACTGACCAAAATCGTCAGACTGGTTCTGACTTTCAGCGACTACCACCAACTCCTCCAGACTATATTAGGGCAAATCTAGGCAAAAGTTGTGTTGTGTATTCCAGCCTTTACTTAGATAACACATAGTGTTACTTGGATGGTAAATGTGATTAAAAAGTCAATTTATTTTATAATCTTTTTCTCAGTTACTGTTTATGTATTAATAATTAAATTTTGAGTTTATAAACATGAGCATTATATTTCTATGTCTGTATGTGTGAAAAAGCAGGAAACTACAAAGAGCTGAGCTGTTTTTCTGTGTGTTCTTTAAGAAAGTCTGAAAACACAGACAAGCGAACAGTTACTGATATAAACTCATTTGAATACACGTATATGCACACAGTCACACGGCCCTAGCGAATAAAATAATAAAATTTAACCTGGTTATGTTTTGTGCAAAGTAAATGTAGTGTTTTTAAAGGGTTGAGCTAAGATGAATGGGATAACAATCTTTTTTGAGTTCTGTGTGTGAAAATGTGTGTGTTATGTTTCAATAGGGCAGAAATCGAGAAGGTGGAGGTCAACGTTAATGAACTGGAGACGAGACTTGAGAAGGTGAGGAAATGCTGAGATACTCACTATTAGTGCGTCATCATTATGACTAGTGCTCTCACTTACGACCAAACCACTATCCCTAGTTTTAAATGTCAGCACGTATCTCATTACGTTCCAGACATTATTGGTACCTCAAACCCCGTGGCTTGTCGAGGAGACAAGTACTACTACTTTTCTAAATACTCAGACTTATGATTTTCACCTTGCGCAAAATAAAACAGATGATAAATGTCCCATAGGCTTATATTGATATAGAGACCAGATTATCATGGAGACTTGGGCCAGTATGCATCTGCCTAGCAGCATACAATCAACAATTCAGAACACAAGTGAATGTATAGCAACATCTTGCCGTCACTGCGGTGAGTTTTGCATGCACAAGAAGCCCCACTCCTACTCATTTTCTTCAGAAAATGTAAAAAAATCTTTGCTACCTTTTAAACCATAACAGAACGGAGCCTTATATTTAGGCTTACACCATACAATAATATCCCAAATACTGCAGTGTTTATTGTTTTGACGGTCAAATGCTCAATTCCTTAATTTAAAAACAAAGTCATTGTCCCTTTCTTTTGTGAAGTGATATAATGTTATGCAGAGGAACTAGAAAGAGGAATTGCCAATTGAAAGGCTTTTAACCACAATCCAAGATAATTTCCCCTGAATTTATTAGACCGATCAGTTTCAAACCACAGAGACCTAATAGTCGTCTCCATTTTTGCATGTTCAACTTTCTTTGGTGTGTAATGTTGCTGTTTGAGCATGATAAAGTACAAAGTCACTCCAAAGGGAGTTCTTCTTAATATCAGTGTGCACTGTTTCTGAACTTCCTGAAACGCCTCCGTTGTAGTCTTGAGTTTTCTTCCAGGAATGAACACGTCACAATATTCCTCATTTAAATAATTTCTGCCCAAGGCATACGCAAAAACAAAGGGGTGAGGCCTGATTGAGTTGAAAAAGTAGTGTGTTATGGTAAGGGGCGTGACATTTCCAAAACACCCAATTGACCAATCACAACACACTGATCAACACATTTGCATAATGGTCTTCAATGGCCAATCAGAGCACATTGTGCTTTTCAGAAGGAGGGGCTTCATAGAGACGGGAACTAAACAGAGCTGTACTGACAGACTGGGAAAACAGGTGCTGCAACAGTGTCAAATTTGGTGTGTTTTTGAACATCCAAGCATGAAAACCTCTCCTAGTAGACACCAAAAACAAAATCAAGATTTTGTAAAAGGGCATAATAGGTCGTATATAAATAACTGCTCACAAACTGTTTTATGTTATGAATAATATGACATTATAACATCCTGAAAAAATTTGTGTTTAGTTGGTGAAACAGTGCCACACTATGCTGGATGCAGGTCGTGCCTATTGCCTGAACAGCAAGAGCTTTGTAAATGGCCTTAAGGAGCTGGGACACCACTGTTCTGAGGACCGAACTATGGGGGTGAGTATATCAACAGTCCTGTAATGGATTTTAAATTAGCATTGCTTACTGTACACAAGAAACCACACAGGGTTAGCCACGTGTGTTAACTGATACCTGTGATGGTAAATGAACATATGATCACCCACAACAGCATCAAAATAAGAAGGAAGTGAAATAACATGATTGTAAATTCCAGATCTGGACGGTAACATGCGTCTGTTTGATAGATTCTAGACAGATATGAGAAACAACGGCAATTCCCAGTGTAGTGTAAAATATAGGATGTGAAGATACAGTATTTGTACTTTCTCTGGTAGAGGTTTACCTCAGTTTGGAAACTTTAAAGGGTTAGTTCACCCAAAAATGAAAATTCTGTCATTTATTACTTACCCTAATGCTGTTCCACACCCGTAAGACCTTTGTTCATCTTCAGAACACAAATTAAGATATTTTAGTTGAAATCCGATGGCTCCGTGAAGCCTTCAAAGGGAGCAATGACATTTCCTCAAGATCCATTAATGTACTAAAAACATATTTAAATCGGTTCATGTGAGTACAGTGGTTCAATATTAATATTATAAAGCGACAAGAAAATTTTTGGTGCGCCAAAAAAAAACAAAATAACGACTTATTTAGTGATGGCCGATTTCAAAACACTGCTTCAGGAAGCTTCACAGCACAGATGAATCAGTGTGTCGAATCTGCTGTTCGGAGCGCCAAAGTCACGTGATTTCAGCCGTTGGCAGTTTGACACACGATCTGAATCATGATTCGATACACTGATTCATTATGCTCCGATGCTTCCTGAAGCAGTGTTTTGAAATCGGCCATCACTAAATAAGTCGTTATTTTGGGTTTTTTTGGCGCACCAAAAATATTCTCGTCACTTTATAATATAATATTGAACCACTGTACTGACATGAACCGATTTAAATATGTTTTTAGTACCTTTATGGATCTTGAGAGAGGAAATGTCATTGCTCCCTATGGAGGCCTCAAGGAGCTATCGGATTTCAACTAAAATATCTTAATTTGTGCTCTGAAGATTAATGAAGGTCTTACGGGTGTGGAACGGCATGAGGGTGAGTAATTAATGACAGCACTTCCATTTTTGGGTGAACTAACCCTTTAAGTGTTTGAAACAAAGGTATTACTAATGTAAATGCTTACAGAACACATGTCTGCCTAGACATAGCATGTACTCTACCTTTAAAAAGTCACTTTTATTTATCAAAGATGCATTAAATTGATCAAAAGTGGGAAAAAAAGGCATTTATAATGTTACAAAAGATTTCAAATAAATGCTGTTCTTTGGAACTTTCTATTCATCAAAGAATCCTGAAATAATATGTCACGGTTTCCACAAAAATATTAAGCAGCACAACTGATTTCTACATTAATATTAAGAAAAGTTTCTGAGCATCAAATCAGATTTAGAAGGATCATGTGACACTGAAAACTAATGTAATGATGCTGAAAATTCAGCTTTACCTTCACAGGAATAAATTACATTTTAAAAGATATTAAATAGAGTCAAGTTATTAGTATTTCACAGTATTACTGTTTTTACTGTATTTTTGATCAAATGAACAGTCTTGGTTAGCATTAGAGACTTCTACAAAATCTTACTGACCTCAAACCTTTGAACGGTAGTGCAAGTGTTTGCAAAATGAAAAAGGAAAGTTCCTGTGTAGCTATATGAGTTGGAAATGATTGAGAGTTTACAGAAGCATAACAGAGGCTGCGCTTCTTTCTTTCAGGAGTGTTTAGAAAAGTTTTCTAAAAAGCTGTCAGACATTGTTAGTGCTCAAGAGGTGAGTCAAGTTCTTCCTTTTTACTGTTACTGTTACTACTAGTAACCAATGTGCCAAGTGAGGATGTGTTCCTGTTTTCACTTTTCTTTTGGCTTGTCTCCCATTCCTTGAATTGTGTTTCTCCAAACAGGAGGTGATTGAAACCACACAAAAGTCTGTAAAGTTGAAGTTACAGAATTTTGTGAAAGAGTAAGTTTTTCTTCCTCTGCCTCCCTCTAAGGCACATTTTCTTTTTTGTAACACTCTACCAATAATATGAAGCTGTCTGTAAACATATGCATGAATTCGACATTTGAGTACAGAGTAATCATAAATCTCATGCATTTTCTGCAGCTCTTTATTAGAGGCCCTTCTGAGAGAATTGGTTGTAAAATTAAAAATTCTAGGCAATTATTTACTCATTTTTTATCTCCCCCTAAGGGATGTGAAGCGTTTCAAGGATGTGCGGAAGGAGTTTGAGCGTAGCAGTGAGAACCTGGAGACGGCACTGAGCAGGAACGCTCAGGCACCACGCGGGAAACAGCATGAGGTGGAAGAGGCCAGCAATAACCTACTGAATGCACGCAGAGCCTTCAGATCAGGGGCCCTGGACTATGTGCTGCAGGTAGAAAAATACGATTATGATTTATTTTAAGGTGTCCTTGTTACAGTGTAATTATAGATTTAAGTACTGAGTGATATTAATTAAGTACATGTACTACTGGGTTAGGGTTTGGTTTAGGGTTAGTTGCAAGTAATTATGCAAAATTAATAGTTAATACTACAGTAAGTGCATGTAACGTGTAACAGGAAGACTGTATAATAAAGTGTTACCAAACATACTGTATACTTTCATATACAATAGAATGTATTTGGACACTTGAGTCGCACTTAAAAATGTCTGGATATCATTGCATTATATACTAAAATATCAAACTGAGTGGTATTTATCTGAACATACCTTTCAAGCAAATGTTTTATAAAAATCTTTTTTCAAACACTAAACATTGTGGCACTTTTTTGATTTTCATACACCACTTGTTTGCTGATTTTGGTTTGTTCATATATTTTTACTCTGTGATTTGTATCCAATTACTTTTAGGGTACTGTATATACAGACTCATTCTCAAACACACTCACCTTGTTTCATGCATGGACATATGTAGTCCATGTAATTCAGTATTGTCAATTCAGTATTGTCTCCTTTGGAATATTTGCTTTTGCTTGTATTATTGTCATCATAAATCACCTTCTCTCTCTCTCTCTCTCTCTCTCTCTCTCTCCCTAATCTAGATTAATGTCATTGAGTCCAAGAAGAAAACTGAAATTCTCAATGCGGTATGTGTCATAATACAGAATGTATATGATTTATTAATAATTGGGAATCTTAATAAAGTGCCCCTACACAGTAAAATCCCCAGAGTTAAATCAGCTCTGCTCAGAGTACATATGGTCCCTCTCTAAATAGTGTTAAAGTAACACTGAAGCAGAGTTAAAGTTAATGAGATAATTAAGCAATTAATAAGGCTGTGACTTAAGTCACTTGTAGTTCTTGTGTTTCTCTTTTCTTCAGTGATTTTGCTTGTTAACAGCAGGTGTTCATCACTAATGCTCAATCATCACTTAATTAATTGTTTCATTATCTCATTAACTTGAACTCTGCTTCAGTGTTATTTTAACACTATTTAGAGAGGGACCATATGTACTCTGAGCAGAGTTGATTTAACTCTGGAGATTTTGCTGTGTATTATACTATTTTAAAGGTTCCTAATTTTGTTTTGGAGGTCTTTTGCAACAGGTTTACATGCATCCCAGGTCAAAAACACTTTTAATTTTCTCATAATACATTGCACAATACATCATTTCTCAAAGAGTCTGAAAACAGTTTGTTCGAAGTTTCAGTCTCTCTAAACCCTGCTTTCCGAGAGCCTACTCTGCTCTGATGCGATTGGTCTACGGCTTACAGAGCGAGTGTCGGAAACCAAACGTACATTACCATATCTGAATGTCAGCTCCATCTTCCACTTGATACACAATGATACGAACAGTAACAATGGAGTCGGTTTTACCGTATCAATTCCAGCGCGAGTCCTCATCCTTTGGAAGTGCATCAAAGTGGATTCACTTTGACAGTGCAGAAAACAGCATCTTCTCGACATGTCGACAACACGAACCAAACTCTTCCAGGCCTCAGCTACAATTACAGTGTTTGAGGGCGGATCAAAGTAGGCCATATTTTTGGGCAGCCATTGAAGACCATTATGCAAATGTGTTACATTGTTACATAGGTTTGTAACAGGAAGTGAGACTGGAATTAATGACAACTCGTTTCAGCAGATCTTTATTTGTCATGCACTTTGATCTTTAAAACTATGCAGACCTTTTACATGCACAAACAGATTTATTACACACTGCACAAAAAGCAATATTTGAAAACCATAATAGGGGCACTTTAAAATAATCAGTTCTGAATGGTAACTTACTGTCACTTTTGCTTTTGTGTTCTCTGTAAATGTTTCAGATGCTTTCTCTTATGGAGGCCCAGGCTCTGTTCTTCAAACAGGGCTATCAGTCACTCACTGAACTGGAAAACTACCGCAAACAGCTGAATGATGAGGTAAGAAAGATCTATCTGTCTATCTGTCTGTCTTTCTGCTAAAAAGCTGCTAAAAAGAGAGGAAGGAAGGAAAAGTGTGAAGTACCAAGTAGAACAAATGCATGTGTTGCTTGGAGAGGAAAACATCAAATTGATCATGTTGTAAAGAAAAAAAATTAAAAGTGGAAAGTTTGGATTGAAAAAGAGGACAGAAGGTCTAATGACAGGAATGTGATGGTACATTCAGAGATCATATGATGGCCAATCATGACAGGAAGTTTTCTGCTAGAGTGAGCAACAACAGGAAACAGTATGTATCACACACTGGTTTGTGTGTGTTGGCACATACTTTCGTGTTCACAGAAGTGTAAAATTGCCTGAAAAATACCTCAACATTTTTTAAGTGTATAAACAAACACCAACTGCAGTTTGTGGGCTTAACTTCTATGCAAATTCTAAGATCTGCTAATATCTGCATACTGGCAAGTTACATGAAATCAAATACTGCTCAAGTGAGGTTTAAAAGTTGTTGAAGATTCATGTATTTGTGCAGAAATGTCTGGACAAAGCAATGACTAGATGTTACTGAGGAACATGAAGTTGAAATGTAGAAGTTTTAGACAGGAAACTTACTCACCTTCTACTGGCCTGCGAAAACCACAAAACCTGCTCATAGCTTCCTGTAAGCACAGGAAATGGTGAAAAGCTTAGCAAAAATGTCAAGAGAGATCTCAAGAGCCTATTCATAGCAGTGAAGTTCTTTAGAGCAATATACAGATTGAAAATGGAAAAATAGAAACGCTGTCAGGGTATAGGGACAACTTAAATAAATTTGATGTGGCTGGGACTGAGTTTTTACTAATATGTGATAGCGAATTAGAGACGAGCGGAAAAGCAGAGTGACAGCAAGGAGTGGAAAAGAGAGGGAGAAAGAACAGGAAATTCCGCAGAATATAGCAAGCGAAAGTTAAGAAGGTGATCTTCATGACCTCTTCTTGATAGTCAGGTCAGGAAGTTGAGCAAGTCCCAGCATATCTTACATCCTTTCTTATTCAGTTAAGCCCTGAGTGACATGCAATTTGACTCCTCACTAACTGTGGTCCAAAAACCCGCCGCACCCCAGATAGACTACAATTATAGTGAACTTATCATCACAACTCTTGACAAGAAAAGTCACATAATAACTATATACAGCAGTGGGAATTTAGGCTGAGCCTCTGTGCATGTGTTTATAATGGTATGATATACAATTAAACTTCCATTCTGAGATCTAGTTAAATGGTCCAAACCTCAGTCTCAAAGTGTTTACATCTCTTCAGGATTTTTTGTCCTATCATGTGTCATACGTTCGCATGCCCGTTTCTGATTGTCCGCTCAAATCTGATGTTTTGTGAGGTTGTTGCATGAGTTTTTAAATCTGGCCTGTAAAAGGTACTTGTCTGAACAGGCAATGATACCCTGGCTGATTTGCATGCTTAAATAACCATTGTAACATCCACAAAAATGTTAGAATATCATATAATATTTTGTTTTATGTATATAAATTTAAAAGAACGCAATACACTTATTAGCATTAACATTTTAACAAATTTAAACAAATGTGTGTACCTTTCTGTGTAGTAGTTCAATTCATGAATAAATGTATTTATAGGTCATTTCAAGAATTAAACAATATTGCTGTTATTATGATGTAAAATAAATTGAACTGATTTTATTTTACATCATTCCAACCTTACTTTTCACAAAGTAAAAAGATCTGAAAAGAGTTATTTATTTCTATATATAACCAGTCTTGGGGGTGATGCATTACAAGTAATGTGAGTTATGTAATCAGATTGCATTTTAAGTAACTAGTAAAGTAACATATTACTTTTAAATTTACAGCAAAATATCTGAGATGATGGTTATTGTAGTTCTTAGACTAAATGTGAGCAGGCATTAACTCATCTCACTTGCACAAAACACATTCAGTATACCTCAAAATGAATAAAATTATAATTATGCAAACCTACAATAACTAAATATATTAAATTACAGAAATATACTTTATGTATTTAATCTCACTTTATTAAGCAATGTCTTTGCTGAAGTAAGTTTGTTGAACTTTCTTCTCCTGCATCCTGTTCTTCAATCCAGAATGGCAGCACAGCTGAAATGTTTGTTTGAGCTGCACCCTCTACTGTACAGGCGTGAATTCACATTTTCTTTAGCCTGAGGCTTATTCATTTCACATTGGTGTGAAAGGGCCTTAACATATGCCAAAAATAGATTTTTTTTGTCATTAACAACAACAAAAAAAAAAAACTAAGTAAGAACAGATGAAAAAAATTAATGCAAAAATAGCATACTGTAATGCATTACTTTCCATAAAAATAACTAAGTAACGCAATTAGTTACTTTTTAATGGAGTAATGCTATATTGTAATGGATTACTTCTAAAAGTAACTTTTTCTAACACTACATACTAAGTGTTAGAATTGAAAATATCAGTCATTGTGATTTTATCAATGACACTGTCAACTAAAAACAGATCTGCAAGAGGGAAAACAGATTTGAGCCACCGTGGTGTACATTGCTCCTGTAACTTTGATTTAGACACAAATTTCTCCTCTTTTTGACTAGTATACTCAACTGGTCCTGAATTGTGCAAGAGAGAAAAGGGACATGGAGCAGAGACTTGGTGCAGTCAAGAAAAAGGTAGCAAGACTCTCTCTCACACGCACCATTGTATCTTTACACAAAGACACTATACATGTATCTAAGGGAAGATATATTTGTGTGTCTGTTTTTAGGATGTGTCATATGATGACTCCATTATGGACTTCAGTCCAGATGCACCCAATGGCATCGCAATGGAAGGTTACCTGTACAAGAGAGCCAGCAATGCTTTCAAAACATGGAGCAGGTACAGCACTCTTCCAGTATCTGCAGAGCAATTTGTGTTTTTAATTTATTAAACTAATCATAATTTAGTGGTTCTGTTAAGTTTAGTTTTTGGAGGTCTAATGGTCTATGGTTATGCATTTATTTTACCTTAAATTCTTTAGCTATATTTTTAAAGCTGTAATGAAGGGTAATTATTTTATTTCATGTGTAAGCAATGATGTGAATCTGTCTTATTCTTATTTTTTTAATCTTTTAATTCAACAGAATTCAGTTTCACTCATTATTTGCAAATATTCTGCTTGAAACTAATCTTATATTTCATATTATTTTAATATTACATATTCCTTCACATTTATATTATGCATAAAGCAGATGTGTTTGCTCTTTTAACTGTTACCACTTGTTTTTATCCACTGAGTGGGTTGAGTGTGATTTCAAAGGCTGTAGGTTCTGAGTTGAATTACAATCATATGTCTGATTGCATTATTAATACCTTACATGGCCATGATGTGTGTGTGTGTGTGTGTGTGTGTGTGTGTGTGTGTGTGTGTGTGTGTGTGTGTGTGTGTGTTCATACTGCAGGCGCTGGTTCTCCATTCAGAAGAACCAGCTTGTTTACCAAAAGAAACATAATGTAAGTGTCAGATTGTCTAACATAAGGATCACATAGCATTAACCAATACAAGTAATGCTACATAATTTTACACACATATACAAATATTGGGCATTGGAAAGAATTTAGAGGCTGTTTAAAAGGTTCCATTTTTTTGATGTCCTTAGAAACATACACCGCACATGCAGGCCACTTTTTTTTATTTAAACAAGCTCTCTGTCTCTCTGTAACAGGAGCAGATCACTGTTGTTGTGGAGGACTTGCGGTTATGCACAGTGAAGCCCTGCAGTGAACAAGACAGACGATTCTGCTTTGAGGTTGTCTCTCCCTCCAAGTGAGTCTATGTTTGTGTGTGTGTGTGCACACTAAACTGTCAGAACTGGCCTGTCATATGTATTTGTATTTTTGAGCATGCAACATTTTTCTGATTCTTGTAGTCTTTGGGTTCATGCTGCAATTTAACCATAATCAGTCCTATAAATGCATTTAGACAAGTCTGTACATAACCCATACTCCAGATGACAGGATGTGTGTGTGTGTTTGTGTAGGAGCTGTTTATTACAGGCTGATTCAGAGCGACAGCAGCAAAGTTGGATCAGCGCTGTCCAGAACAGCATCGCCTCAGCATTCCAGGACAGAAGAGATGACACTCTTAGCTCTGTATGTCACACACACACTCACGTTTAATTGAATATCTAAGTGCAGACATTCCATCGAATTCTATGGATTTATATAAAACTACTTATTAATATATTATATTACTTATTATAGTAATCTAATATTGTATTACTACTGACTAGAAATGTCAAAACTACAAAGTTAAAATAAAAAATAATGTAATGATGACAATCATTTTACAGTATTGTTAGTAGTGAATACCTGTGTATTCACTGCTGTCTCGCTTTGCAGCATTCACATGCATATATGCACATATGCTATGTGAATAATCCCATCTTGCTGTGATGTGGCTACATGCCCCATTCAAATGTGCTTCTTGGTCAGAATGCCCTGAGACTTGGCAACACAGTTATTTTAAAAGAATGTAAACTGGTGGGGCAAAGAAATCACATATATATAGCAAAATATTAAAACTATGTGTTAAGCCTTGCAAATGCAGTCAAAGAGACCTGCCACTGTCTAAATGGTCATCAATATTAATCAAACTACTCTATTAAGAGGTATTTATTTTGCTTATTTCTCACTGTTTACTTCAGTTTGTTCAGTAATGTTGTATTAAAGGGTTACTTCACCCAAAATTGAAAATGATCCCATAAATTACTCACCCTCAAGCCTCAAAAGAATCCTTGCTCTTCCAAGCTTCCAAGCTTTATAATGGGAGTCAATGGGGCATTGTATTTTGAAGGCCAAAAAAGTGCATCCATCCATCATAAAAGTAATCCATACGGCTCCAGGGTTAATAAAGGCCTTCTGAAGCGAAGCAATGGGTTTTTGTAAGAAAAATATCCATAATTAAAACTTAATAAACTATAATCACTGGCTTCTGGTAATGACCGTACGCAAGTCGAGTTCTGGCGGAAGAGTGACCTCTGACCCATCGTATGATGTAAGAGTAGCGTAAGCTTAGGTGAAAGTAGACGCCTCTCACAGTTCAAACAAATAGGGCTGGGCAACAAACTCAAGCTCCTCTTCTCTTATATCAAAATCCTCCGACATTTCTCTTTAAAAATTCTCGTTTTAGACTTCTAGACTGGTTTTAGACTGGTGTTTGGTGTTTTATCACTCTTTCGCGTACGGCCATTACCGGAAGCTGGTGATTATAGTTCATTAAGTTTTAAATATGGATAGTTTTCTTACAAAATCCCATCGCTTCACAGAAGGCCTTTATTAACCCCTGGAGCCGTATGGATTACTTTTATGATGGATAGATGCATTTTTTTGGGCTTCAAAATCTCAGGTACCATTCACTTCCATTATAAAGCTTGGAAGAGCCAGGATATTTTTTAATATAACTCTGATTGTATTTGACTGGATGTCTGACTGGATTGTGATACACCTAGGATGGCTTTGAGGGTGAGTTAATTATGGGATAATTTTCTTTTTTTTTTTTTTCTTCTTCTTCTTCTTTTTTTGGTACTTTTTTTAAATAGTGTGTTCAGTAGTATATTCCTTTTTGTTATCAAAAATGGCCTCAAGAAACATGAAATTTCAGTGGTATTGTTATCAATTATTGAATTTTTGATATTGTGACAATCCAAATACAGACAAGTCTTGTTTAGCCAAACCTTCAGACTGACAGCAGAAGATCTAGAATCCATCGCAGCTTTCATTGGCCAAAGATCACCCAGAGAGGCCGTCTGACTGACATGTAAAGCAACCAATCACAGTTCATGTTTAAGCGTGTTAAAATGTAACAATGTCCCTGCAATAACAGACAGGCTTGTAACTCCTGCCTGCCCTGGACATATTTAAAAGAGTCCTTGCCTTGAACTTTACATACTTCACATACTTTTGAAAATCCATTGTTTAGTTGATCCTGATAAGCGCTCGTTGTCACATGACGCCTTTCTTCTTCCATGAGGGGGTTTTACGTCACGGTGGCTTTGTTTTCAGGTGGACCGTTAAAGAACGCAACACAAACGTCTCCCAGAAATCCTGCAGAATTCAACCTATAAGATGACGACTTCGAAACTCCTAAAGTGTTTCCTATTTTGTGTGTCATATGCATCAAACATTCAGCCAACGGTCCATGGGTGTGAAATCTGAAGCTGAGACTAACCCCAACTTTACCCCTGCTCTTTAAAGAATGTTTATATTTTGAAATATAAAAACTTTTATTTATGTTGTTTTATTATATAATATGTAAATATTATATAATTCTTTATATAATTTATTTTAGAGGCCAATTTTTACTTTTAAAATTGAGCTCTTTCCTGCGACTTATTGCGCTTAAATGGTCAAATACTCACAAAATGATGTCAAAATGCCTGTCTTGGCAAGTATTCAGGTGAACACAGTCAGTTTTGTAACATAAATAGTTGAGAAAGAAAATGCATGTTGTGTAAAAGTACTTCTATATAATTTATTTTAGAGGACATTTTTTAGAACAAAAAAATTACTTCCTTTTTTTCACCTGTTTCCAAACAGGATGTTTCCAAATCAGCTTTGTTTTTAAATATAGCACATTTATAGTGCATTTCATGAGTATAGGTGTGTTGAATCAAGCAGAATTTGCTAAAATGTTATTTTGTGTGTGTTTAATAGAGAGATCGCTGTAGCTCAGTGTCTGCGGGAAGTGTGCGTCTGAGTTCAGGGGAGCAGGAAACGTCTGGTCGGGAGGCCCTGGAGGAGGTGCAGGCTATCTCTGGGAACGGACAGTGCTGTGACTGCGGGGAGCCTGGACCCGACTGGGCCTCTATTAATCTGGGCATCACACTGTGCATTACCTGCTCTGGCATACACAGGTAACACACATACACAAACACACACAACTATATAACATATCATACGAACATGCATCTGAATTGGGTTTTGTGTTTGCAGGAGTTTAGGTGTCCACTTCTCAAAGGTACGGTCCCTTACGTTGGACTCTTGGGAGCCAGAGCTCGTCAAAGTAAGAAAAGCATTTACATTTATATATGAAATAAACATGTTTTTAATTATGCACTTAGTCACACCCCTCTTTTTGTCCATTTCTGCTCTTTCCATCTATTTCTTCATCTGTATATTACTTCAGCTCATGTGTGAGTTAGGAAACACAGCCATTAACAAGATCTATGAGGCACGTATTGATGAGATCACAATCAAGAAGCCCCACCCCTCTAGTCCGAGGTACAGTAAATGCAGTGTACTAGATAATTGGCAGTTTTATATATGTGTATATATGTTTTATGTATGTCTGTGTCTGTGAGTGTTTATGTGTGTGAACAATATGTATTAGTGTTGTCAAAAATATTGACATATCGATACTGAACTTTCTGAAATGATTTCAGTTCTTCTTTTCTGCAGTATCAATACACCAATACCAGCTGCGCATTTGCGCTCTCTCATCTGTCTGACGGCAAATTGACACACACCTGCCTCTCACTCACTGAAATCATTTGCTTCGGTTGATTAGTGTTACAGGGCCTGAATTTCGGCACGAGCGTTGCGCATAATTGTGCCGCGCACCGATCTCTATAAGTGGCGCGCACATAAAGCCAACTCTCAAACAGCTTTCCTGTGACTTATTGCACTTAAATGGTCAAATACACACAAAATAATGTCAAAATGCCCATCTTGGGGAGTATTCATGTGAGCACAGTCAGTTTTGGAATGTAAATAGTTGAGAAAGAAAACGCATGTTGTGTAACGATAGTTCCGTGCATAAGCTCTTAAAGTGACAGCAGCCTAATATTACTGCTGCTGTCTGTCATTGTAATCAAAGAACAAAAGACAGAGAAAATCACTCAATGCTCTTGACTGAATAACTTTTATCACTTTAGTTTAGTAAGCATTAATCTGTAGTTAATTTTTACAATGAAGCATATCCAGTGTTATTTTACATTTGATTATTTTATTTAATTTTTATTTAATTTATAGTATTTCTTACCCGAATACTACTGTTAGACTCACCTGAAAAACTTAAAGCCATATTTATTTAATTTATCTCTTTATTCTATTGTATTTATTTGTACTATTGTTGCAATTTGTTTATTTCTTATTATTTTGTTACTGACTGTTTACTTGTCTTTTTTGTGAATTTAGTTGTACTGTGTGTAAGCTATTGCAACAAAATTACCCAAATTATCAAAAAAATTATAAGATAATATTAAAATATCTATATGGCAGTATTCCCTGTGGTATCAAAAATGATATCGAATATTAGTGTTTTTCAAGGTATTGCATCAAAGTTATAAATTCCAGTATCATCAGTCATGAAACTCTTCCGATCAGCTGAAAAGCCAATTGGTCGTCAAGTCATTCCGTTTTGTTCCATCTATGTAACCTATTTATTCCTGACTTCGAATCGGATCAGTTCATTTCAGTGCACCATGGGATTATTCTTGCCCTCCACCTTCCCCAGCACCACCTGTCTAGATATGCTCTGGGTGTTCACCCTATTTTTCCTTGAAGCAGCCTAAATTCACTTTAGTGTTTTCATGTGCATTATAGATGTATTCTCAATCATCCAGCAGCAGCGTTGCAGATGTAGTCTGCCAAGACCAAACTTATGTACATTCCATATATATAAATTAATGCTGTTTAAATTCATTCAGAGAGTTGTCATGATTGAAATATAAGTTTGAGTGTTTTGCTGTGCTAATCATCATTAAAATTATTGTTTAGAATACATATATATAATCAGTATATGTTTTCTCAGGCAGGATAAGGAGTCGTGGATTCGCTCTAAGTATGTAGAAAAGAAATTCATCCACAAACTCCCTGAGACTGGTCGAGGAACGGTCCTGCGGCGCTCCAGTGCCCGACGAAACCGATCAACCACACAGGACAGACCGAGCACACGCCCTCCCATCAAACCCAAACCCAACCGAGCCACTCTGCCACGACTCACAGGTACACAGACACATATGCCCAAAAAAACTCATTATATGCTATAATTTACACATACACATGCAAAGTCATGCACCCAAGAACCAAGAGACTGTATTTATCTTTTTGCTTCTCTGCTACAGTTCAGCATAGAAATGCGTACACACCAGGGTTATCTTCAGATACTGCACTCAAAATAAAACTAAGATGAAAACTATTGGTTTAAATATATATTCATAAACTGAAATGAAATAATTAATGCAAAGTAAATTAAAAACTAAAATGCAACTAAGTTAAAAATAGTGTTCGAAAAAATGAACTGACATGGAAAAATCTGACCTGTGTGTCTGTGTGGAGGAAGACAAACCCACATGCAGATGGCGATGAGATGCCAGTAAATTTACTGATACTGATAAAAGATGGACACAAATTATGACACAGCAGAGCACTATTCATTGTCAAAAACAAATTTTCATGTAACTTGCAGTGATTTGATTCATCTCAGAGCATTTCATACATTTTTACTTTAAGTTAAGTAAATTTTGTGTTCTCTTGTATTTAAAGTGCCCATTTTAAAGGTTCCTAATGTTGTTTTGGAGGTCAGCTGCAATAGATTTCCTTGAGTCCAAGGTCAAAAAACACTTCAATTTTCTCATAATATACATTGCACATCACCTCATTTCTCAGGTCTCAAAACAGTTTGTTTGAAGTTTCAGTCTCTTGGTCAGACGACCCAGTCTGTTGTGATTGGTCTACTGCATACAGTGTGTGTGTCAGAAACAAAATTCCCATTGCCATATTCAAATTTAGCTCTGGAGAATTCCTCAGTATTTGCATACACATACAAACAGTAACAATGGCATTGTTTTTCCATATCAACTCCAGCGTGAGTCCTCATCCTTTTGAAGTGCAGCAAAGTGAATGCACAGAACCGAAACCAGCGTCTTCTCAACATGTCTATAATACAAACCAAATTCTTCCAGGTCTCAGCTACAACTACAGTGTTTAAGGGTCAAAGTTGACGTCATTCATGGGCAGCCAATGAAGACCATATGCTGGCATTATGCAAATGTGTTACATTGTTACATTGGTTTGTAACAGGAAGTGAGACTGAAATTGCTGACAACTCATTTCTGCAGTTCAGAATCGATTCTTTCTTTTAGAAGACAGTAACTTTATTTGTCGTGCACATTGATCTTTAAATCTTTGCAGATCTTTAACCTTCACAAACAGCTGTAGTACACACTGCATGAAAGGTAATATTTGAAAAAGCATAATAGGGGCACTTTAAAAGATTTGACTCAATGTAAATCAAATGTCACATGACATCTTAAACATTGCTGTTATTATAGTGATCAGTGCTCGTATTGCATTAGATACATTGGAGCCGATATGTTGTTTCCCACGATTGTGATTATTGTGTAAATACGATAGTTCGTACAGTCAAGAAAAACCTGCATATATCAGGATATTTCAAAAGTGTGTATTTTATCTGTTGGTTCCTCAACTGATTCCTTAAAGGGTTAGTTCACCCAAAAACTAAAATAATGTCATTTATTACTCACCCTTATGCCATTCCACGCCTGTAAGACCTTCGTTCATCTTCAGAACACAAATTAAGATATTTTTGTTGAAATCCGATGGCTCAGTGAGGCCTGCATAGCCAGCAATGACATTTCCTCTCTCAAGATCCATAAATGTACTAAAAATCGGCCATCACTATATAAGTCGTTGCTTTGTTTTTTTGGTGCGCCAAAAATATTCTCGTTACTTTATAATATTGATATTGAACCACTGCACTCACATGAACTGATTTAAATATGTTTTTAGTAGCTTTCTGGGTGTTTGAAAGTGTTAATTGTCTTGCTGTCAATGGAGGCCTCGCTGAGCCATCGGATTTTATCAAAAATATCTTAATTTGTGTTCCGAAGATTAACGAAGGTCTTACGGGTGTGGAAGGGCATGAGGGTGAGTAATAAATTACAGAATTTTCATTTTTGGGTGAACTGACCCTTTAACTATAATAACTAAACAGAAATATGTTCATAAAATTAAAAACTAAACTGCTACTATCAAAAATAAACCCAGACTAAACTGAAATGTATATTAAATCTGAAAATAAAAACTGACGCAAAACTGTTGGAACCTTGATACACAAACACACAATTTACCCTAGTAAATTGAAACAATGAAAATAAGTGTCTGTTCTAGTTTCTACTGATCTAATCAGTGGGCTGTTACTTGATGTTTCCCCTACAGGCCTGAGCCCAAGTGATATAATGAAGAACAACTCCAGCTCTCATAAAGGTTACACACATACACACACGGATATGATGTTCACACATCCATTTGACCACACAAACTCCTTACTGACTCTCTCTCTCCTTATTGTACAGACAATGATGAAGAGGAGGATCTGAGTGGTCTTCATCCCGGGGCTTTGCTGTATCGATCTGTGGCAATGCAGCATTTCCCTCTCATGGCAGACGCTCTGGCGCACGGCGCTGATGTCAACTGGGTCAATGTGGCTGAAGACAGCAGAACTCCACTAATACAAGCCGCTTTGGCTGTAAGTGTGTGTGTGTGTGTGTGTGTGTGTGTGTGTGAGAGTCCATTGTTCATGTTGTGAGTGTGTATTGCATGAGTATTACAGTGAATAATTACTGTGTATTTCTCTCTGCAGAATTCCTTGGCAGCCTGTGAGTTCCTTCTGCAGAATGGCGCTAATGTTAACCAGGTGGACTCGGACGGGAGGGGACCACTACACCATGCTACCATACTGGGACATACAGGGTAAACAGACACTAGGGCTGGATAAAAAATATAGATTTCCCGATTAATAGTGATCTTCATTTGAACAGTTAAGTTCTTGAGATCGATTCTTAAAATTGCCAGTGTTTCCTGGAAAACTTTTCAACAGTGGCGCGCCCTGCTGCTGAATCTGTGCTAACGCAGCTGAATCTACAGCTATGGCAAATAAGGCAGTTTACACCTGGTATTAAGATGCCTTTTGGTCGATCGGGTCACAAGTAGATGAGGGAAACACATACATGTTTACACCTGGTGTTTTAATCCATCTCTTTTTGTCCACTTTTAACCACTTTTATGGTTATGGGTGGGTAATTGTATGGACATTTACATCTGTATTTAGCGTCGTCCACTTCTGATCGGATTGACAAAACACTTATTAAAACCAGGTGTAAACAGGGCCTAAGTCGTATTTTACTTGAGTTTGCAGTCTGTATTGAATGTGAATGCAAAATAATAGTATGATTTTTGATTAGGTGCATACAAAAACATACAGCACTACTATTGTAGTCTGATTCATGAGCAAATGACTCTTTTAAACTGGTTCTTTTTAGTGACTCAAAAACACAGTACAACTAGTGTAATCTGATTTACGAACAAATGACTCCTATAATTAATGATTCATTAAAAGGTCATTTTAATGAATCATTGAAAAAGACTCAAAAGCAGTGTTGTCACAGTACCAACATTTCACTAGTTGGTACCAAGACCAGTAAAATTTCATGGTTCTCTGGTTCTCAATTTTTAAAATTAAATAATTGAAAAAATTAAATTAATGAAATTAGTTCATTTTATAATAATGCTATTAATAATTATAAGTAAATAATGCATTAAAACATTAGCATGTAGCCTTCAAATATTGTTCAAATAAGTACACACTCACGCTCTAAATGAACTCTGGCATATATTTTGACTTACTTAAAAGCCCCTGATTGGCCATTGTGTTTACACACTCAACAAACATGTCTGTGATTGGCTACAATGCTAAATGCTTCAAAAACACATTGGCTGCATCCGAAAACTGAAAAATGCTGCCTTCGGATGATGCATTCCAAGGTAGGAAGACATCAAGGCACAACCAAATCCATTGTTTGCTTCACTTCTTAGCTTCTCCTGAGATACCTTCATCTGATCAATTTTTGAAGGCAGCATAGATGTTTCTTTCGCTGCCTATGATATCCCACAATCCTGTGTGTTCCATTCCGTGACATTGGGGCTAAAAAATAAATATGCCGTGACGCCGTCTGAATGTTGCGGTTGGTGGTCACTTTCTGTGTAAATGTTTTTGACCAACGTTTCTCACTTTAGATTTCATTTCTAGCAAGAGATTTCTATTATAGTAAATAAAAATTCCCTTAAGTTATCACCAAAACTCACTCTATTTTGTTGTAGATCATTAAACCGTTACTCTGTCACAGAAGTCTGTCCGAAATTAGTTTTGTGAGTTACCTTGTGCGCAAACGCTACCTTCTAAGTCATTGCCTGATAAGGCAGCTAAGCAACAAGTCAGCTGCCTAAGCTTTCGGATGCAGCCATTGTAAAAAGAAACCTTTGATGCTCTTCACAGAGCGCTCACACAATTACATGTATGCGTCGTGCTATGTGAACAGCGTCGGCCAATAATGAGTTCTGACGTGAGTAATTAATTAATCCCAGGTGAAAAAAAGTACATTTCTATAATGTACTTAAAGTGCTCTATTTTCGTGGACTAATTTTGTAATTAATATACTAAAAATTCTTCTTTAGTACTTCTTAAGATCATCTTAAGAACATCTAAGTGTACTCAACTGTGCTATTTTGAGACAGCATAAAATATGAACTAAAATGTGCTTTTAATATACTATCTCTGTATTTAAAAAATGTATTTAGATACTTATAGTACATTTGAACCCATAGTGTACTACAAGTGGTAACTAAATATTTTTTAAATACAGAGATAGTATATTAAAAGCACATTTTAGTTCATATTTTATGCGGTCTCAAAATAGCACAGTTGAGTACACTTAGATGTTCTTAAGATGATCTTAAGAAGTACTAAAGAAGAATTTTTAGTATATTAAGTACAAAATTAGTGCACGAAAATTGAGCACTTTAAGTACATTATAGAAGTGTACTTTTCTTCACCTGGGTACAGAGTTTTCATTTTTGGGTGAACTAACCCTTTAAGAAAGTTAAGTTAAAGGTATGTTCACACCTAGGACGATAACGATAATGATAAAGATATAGTTCTAAAATCATTCTAAATATAAAAGAATATGTTTACGTCCTCAGGCTGGGAATTATGCAATTCTATTGCAACACTATCGATGCCTAAATGAATTGCTTCAGTCAGTTGGCGAAGATGACGAGCAAACTCGTACTCACGTGTAGTGGGGTTAAGTAGAGTCACATTGGAAATCGGTTATTCAAATCTAATTTAAACCTGAAAACAAACAAAGTTGTAGGATTTTGACAAATAAAAATAAAATTACTGCTTCAGAAATATTTAAAGTTCAGTACTATTTCTGTTAACAATTAAATAAGCACATTTTTAATAGATCAAGTCATGTTTGATCATCAAAGCTGTTATGAACTTTTCAAATATGGTTATGTGTATTGGGGGGAATCACGGTGATTAACTAGAAAACCTAAAAATGGCTCTTCATGACAAAATGGCTGCCGATCCCTGATTTAACGTGTCTCTGTGCTGTCATAGGTTGGTGTGTCTGTTTCTTAAGAGAGGAGCGGACTACAACGCAAAAGACATCGAAGATAAGGACCCAATCGGCATAGCCATAGATAACGCCAACGCCGACATCGTCACGCTGTAAGTAGTCTTGGATAGATAGAGAGTATCAGCTGAAAACGCCACTAATTCACTTACAGTACATTTGATGAAGTTCTTCCTGCTAATAACTTGATTAACATCTCATCCACTGTTGTTTTCCTTCTAGACTCCGGATAGCCAAGATGAACAAGGAGATGCGGGAGATGGACGGCACTCCATCAGGTCATTCTGAGGGGCAGGGCTGTGGTGGTGGGGGGACTGGGTCTGTGATTGGACACACTAAGAAAAGCTTTCAAACCATTAAGAATCAGCTAAGTGGTCGGGCATCAGCTGGTCAGAATTAACTAGCTGTACATTTAGATGACATAACAGAGGAAAACTGAGTGTAACAGAGAATTAAAAAGGACGGTATGTGGATTTGTGCACTTTGATAAAGCACTTTAAAACATACAGAAACACTGAATGTTAATAAATAGCACTATGTTTTAATAGCATATCATGGTTTTGTTGGGAACTCCAAAACTGTGTTACAATATTAGTTCACCGCTAACATTACCAAAGTTAAGAGTATAACTTTGACACTAAAAGAAGCACTGTGTAAAAGAATTGGATTTCATTTTAGTTCTTTTAGTACCTGTGGTAATGTTTTGATGAAATGTTGTATAGTATGTTTTATTAGATGGTATTAGTACTGTTTGTACTGAGGATGGTTTTGCATGACTCATGTACTGTGACTATACTTCTACACAAATCTGATTTTGTTTGTATGGCTGGTGTTTATTCAGTTATTAGAAGTGGAATGTACAGTGTTTTTCATTTTTAAGCTAGTATGGGTTTGATTTATTTAATGTCAGGTGAGACCTGATTAGGCATTGCAGTTTTGTTTATCATAATGTAAAGGATAAACTCAGCAGCCGGTCATTACAGTGCTTGCAAGATATCACCATGCTGAAATGTTTCATCTTCTTTGCTTCCTTCTTCTTTACAGTTTCTATCTATCTATCTATCTATCTATCTATCTATCTATCTATCTATCTATCTATCTATCTATCTATCTATCTATCTATCTATCTATCTATCTATCTATCTATCTATCACTCTGTCTAATCATACCTTGCAAGCACTAGTATTTCCTTCAGAAATGCAAATGATTCAGCTGTTATGGGATTGGCATGGACATTTGGCATTGCATGGGATATCTCCACCATTCTACCAACATGTTTACTATTAACCATCATTAAATCCATTAAATTAACTTCAGTCCCTGGTGATCATTTACACAGAACATTATGATCACTAATTTAATTACTTTCCAATATGAAAATTAATAGGATTCTGTTACTCTGAATCTGATACTCTTATTGCAGTGCCGGATGTTTGCAGGTGTGCTTTTTTGTGGTGCTTATGCTTTTTGCATCTGTTGTTTTGCTGGTGGGGGGCTTGTTTATGGCAGTTTGTCCATCTGTCTGTCTCTGTATACAAATCTGTTTTTGCTGTGGTGTGTGTGTGTGTGTGTGTGTGTGTGCGCGCATGTCCTGAGACGGTTGGACAGGTGTCTACTGCTTGCAGTGTGTGTCCTCTGCACTGCGTGCTACAGGTAATCCTCTGCTACCGTACTTCCTCATGTATGCATAACAACTGCACTTATGTGCAATTACAAATCCAACTCTTCTCTTTTCTGGGTGCTGGTGTTGACATCAGGGCTGATTCAACCATCTTGTTAGACCTTGTTAAACTCTGTTAGACTCCAGGTTTTCCTTCTTTAATCATTAACACACACATGGGATATAATTTACACTCTCATACAGTATATGACTGTATTACGAACTCAGTCTAATTTGTTTTGGAAATGAAATGAAATGTGCTGTAGGATCATTCAAGTTTACACCTGTAACAAATATGCAAAAAAAACAAAAATTTTATGTTTTGCAGATTGTTTAAAGGGGCTATATGTAGAATTCAGAAACCCTTGTTATTAGCGACACCGGTGGCCGTTAACTGAACTGCAGCCAGCAACTTGCTGCTCGTGTTCGCACGCGTGCACAGTAATGTTCAAGAGACTGAACACGATATCTTTGCCCCGATATACTCGCAGCGAAATTCTTTTTCGTTCTTTGCTTAGAAATGAAGGAGAGAAAAAAAGAAATGAAAAAAAAGTTTGAAATACCTTAGTGTTTTGACGAATATCCAGGCGCCGTCCACATGTGGTTCGCGCTTTCCTCTCAATCAATAAAATAAACACAAAAACAAAATGACAGCAGTGAGAAAATAGCAGTTAAGAAAGCATCTGTTCATAGCAATGCTGATATGTTTGCACGAGCTCTGCAATTGTAATAAAATTCTTTTTAAGACAAGTCATTTCACTCGGCGGCCATCTTTGAAACGCTTCTCGGGCATCCAAGTGCAGCTCCTCTCTTTGAAAGGGGAAACATCAAATTCTCCAAAGCCGTTTGTCATTAAATTTCATATTTGAAATCACCAATGAAACCTGACAACTGTCTCATAAATTTTGTTTCTAAACGCTCAAATCATGACAAAAAACTTTATTTTTCAGGCTGGATAAAGCTAATGTGCATGCACAGTCCTAAATAAGCGCCCTTTGTGCCTCATTTCGGAGGTGCGCATCTGACTGTTTCTATAGGAACCGGAGCTTCTAATGGCCACTGCAGTGACGCGATGAATTTCGATTTAAAAATCGGCGATTGGCTCTTATTAGAAGGCGGGACTTATTCCGTTTTATTGAGCGTTGCTCTTTCTCCCATTCAAAATAATACAAGTGATGATAGTGATTAGTATAAAGCTTATATTTGAGATTATAGAATATATAGATCTGGCTGAGACTATAATTTGTATGAATCCCTTTTCTTTGCTTGACACATTGATATGAAGTACAGAATAGCTCTTTACATCAACGTAAGAGAGGCTCTCAGGAGCACGCTTAAACATCACGTCCTTTTGATTTTCCTGCCAAAGATGTCTAGAGTCCTTCACATAAAAATTAGTCTACTACAGGCTTTCATAGGCAACCCCATAAAGTCGAGGAAGGTCTAGTCTTTTAAGTTTGGTTACAAGCTGTTCACACATTGGCAAATATAAAAAAGTGATTAATACATGAAAATTACATATAGCCCCTTTAAAGTTGTGCTTCTTATTCCAATGGCAATATTCTGCAAATAATAATTTTTTTTCTGTATTTTTTTTTTTCTCCTGTAGGTGATGATACCTATCATGACATCTTCAGGGATTTCTCCCAAATGGCTTCCAACAATCCAGAGAAGCTTAAGCGCCGTAGCGCTGACATGAAGTAAAGCACCTGACCACTAGATGTCAATGTTACACCAATATACACATATTGGCGCTCCAGTAGACATAATGAAGTTACCACTTTCTATTGCTTTTCTTTTTTTGCTGAAACATCACCTAGCTGGCTTCCACAGTAAACACCTCTTATGAAATGCTGCTTCATTTGGTTTTTCTGGTGCATATGATTTTGGGTCTAAACATCTGGGTTTTAATATATTTATCCCAGTTTAGGCTTTAGGATGTCATTAATAATTTTTGCTGTTTCCAGTCTGTTATTTCTCACAATCCTTATTCCTTTACATTGACCTTCTAATAGCCCGATAATTTATCATTTGAGCAAGTTTACATTCCAGGGGTTATGAAAGCAACAAGTGGAACATAAAGCCAGACAGTAGTGATGGAGTGCATGCCTTTACGTTTCTCATTTAAATGGAAATGAATTTATCCTCATTCAAATGATTTTCAATGGACAAGTTGCTTTTCTTTTCTTTCGTTTTATTCACTATATTGTGAGCCACAGTGTTAATGCAACTTGAATGTAAATGTTACTTTGGGTGAGAGATGTGCTTGGTTCTCCTGTATATTTTTATTTCCATTTTCTCTTTTTATGAAACCAAAACATCAGATTTGAAATGGTTATAGAGCATGCAGTGTACTAAGCAACATGTTTGAAATGAATTACCGTGGAAACGGTAAAATATGTAGCTAATTAAATAAATGATTCATGACTTCTCATGTGACTTGCATTTCTAAGCTACCGCTACTGGTTAACTAAGATGCAGAATTTTGCAACGAAACACCATTTACAATTGCATAAATATATACGTTGCCATTCAAATGTTTGGGGTCAGGAAGGGGTTTTTTTTTATTATTTTTTTTTATTTGCAAGGGCACATTGTTGTTTAAAATGTGACAAAACATTTGTGACAAAAGATTTATATTTTAAATGTTTTTTTTTTCTATTCATCAAAGAAAAATTGATCAGAATAGTTTTTAACATTGGTAGTAATATGAAATATTTCTTGAGCAGCAAATCAGCATATTAGAATGATTTCTGAAGGATCATGTGACACAATTGGAGTATTTATGCTGAAAATTTAGCTTTACATCAAAGGAATAAATTACACTTTAAATTATATTAAAATAGAAAAAGTGATTTGAAATTGTAATATTTCACAATTTGTCTGTATTATATTATTTTATTAATATAATAATATTGACAGTTATATAAATGATAATAAATTATATTGACAAACATCCTTGATGAGCTTAAGAGACTTCTTTCAAATAGCACTTTATTTAACCACATTAAAACACAAATCTGTCTACTTAAAATACAGATTTAATTGTGCCAATAAGACCACATCTTAAAATCTCAATAAAATCTTACCACACAGTGCTCTTCCTGGAAAATTAAAGCATAACAGGCACATGCTATCAGCTGGTACACTGGTAAAAGTTAAGACTACCAGATCGGCTCAGGTGGCAAATTCCACTCAACCTTTCAATTAGATCAAAAGTCAACTTGCGCAGTGTAGTTCTAAAGCTATAAAGTTCAAAGAACCAGATGATGAAATGTTTAATGTCATTGCCTGCTTTGGCAATCCAATGCTAATAGACCTACTGTGATTGAACTGCACTGCTGTCAAGCTCTCTTTATAACGCTACTGAACTGATCCAACTTCAAGAGGAGTTTCACTTCTCATTCTATGCCAGCATACTGAGGTCTACTGGCCAAACTGCATGTTTAATTGCATAAAGGCAGTGCTGACTTTAGTGTGTGTGCAGCCAATCTCAAGGCAATAAGAGCCTCTCACATGAGAAAGCAAAGTCTGGCAGTGGCTGAGCTCATTGACTCAGTCTATGAAGATTAAGGCTCACGTGTTTGGTTTTATGAGAAGTGTGTCTTTAAAACTAGCATGACTACCATTCAAGGGTTTTCCATGTGAAATAGAGAACTAGCAAGGTAGAAATTAATCTACACTAGTGTGTGCACATCTCTTGTATTATGTCAAATAAAACATTTAAAAAGAAAAGGCTTTGAAGAACACAGTATGTAACACAAACACTTTGGTCAATGATGAAGTGAATTTAAGTCAGCGACCTCAGTGGATAAACTATGTCAATACTCTGAGACCTGGAATGTAAAGGAACATCTTGAAAACTTCATATTTCTATGCAACTCAAGAACCAGAAAGACCAAAAGTAATCAAGGAAATGTAAGTAGTGTGTGTGAAAGAGAGAAAGAATAAAGAGCTGAACAGGATTAGCAATGCTACGTTAGCATTAGCTTGCCTTTCCTGTCTTTGTATCCTATCTAGCACCAAACAAGAAAATGTTTTGCCTTTATCTTAGCTTTAGCTTGATGTGACAACATGTCTGATATGTGATGACTAAGCAGTTAAACGCTTTGTTTGGAATTGAGAAAGTTCTTGCTAGCAGCCCTCATGTTTGACTAACCTTGAACACAAAATCCCCTCAGTAAATGCGATTGATAAAAACCACAAAGGTCATTTACTTCACCAAAACCTAAAGCTGTACATGTGCATCATAATCAGTTTCCTGTCAGAAAGTGCCAGAGGTCAAATATGTCACTATTACAATACTAAAATTCTAATAATATAATAATAATAAAAAAAATCATTTATAAATAAATAGAATTTTTACCAACATACTTCTCCAAAATAAAACAGTGTAATGGTGTCAGATAGTAATAGCTACCATGGTATTTGATATACAGTGCCCTATATAAATTCAAAAATGACTAAGAAAATATTGTCCTTTAGGACAATATCAGCACAAATCATTATTTTGTAATGATTTTGCATTAAGAAAAACTATAAAAAGATATTTCTACAGAGCCCCTAAAGGGACATGGTGATGGATGAGAAATTTCCCAGTTTAGAATTGGGCTTTTTTTAGAATGTGAATTTACAAATTGACAGCTTTCCAAGTGCTACATTTTGCACATTACCTTCACATAAAATAAAAACTATAACAGTATCTCAGTGATACTAAAATAACACTGCACAGCTGCTGGTGTCTGAATGTGATGTTTGTGTATTGCTATTATTATATAATCAAAAATAACAGCACTATTGCTGGTCTTCAATGACAATTAAAGCTACTTTGTTGCATTTAGATCATAAGGATTTATGCTGATATTGCCCTATTGTATAACCTTCAGAGGGCACTAATTTTATGGTGCATGTCCAAAAACATGGTTCTACCATGGTGTATGTCTACTTGTATATTAAAGAAATCATTAAATTAACCACATTTTTTTACATTTAGACAGATTTGCTTTAAACTTTATACAGGTTAGGCTAACTGCACATTTGAGCTGTAAACTGACTGCTGCTTTCAAACTCTCAAAACTTGAGAACATCTATCGGATTGTCTTGTTTTTATCCGAAAAGCACTAATAGCAAATTATATATATATTATATATTATTTTGCTTTGGGGAAATCTCTCTAAGTTGTATGAAATTAACCATTAAATTTTTACTACAAAATGTGTTCTAAAACCATTTTGGCCAATATTCCAATTCCAATATTTGCCTATATCTTGTTTGATATAATGCCAAATATCCTTCTAAAACTAGCACTACCACATTAGGTATTTTCTTACATCACAAAATCATAATGTTTCCTTACAATTAGTCAGATGCATCATTTCCTGAGGTATTTCTTCTCGTTCTTGCTCTGGATGTGTAATATCACTCTTAGAACAGATCCTTAACTCCACATCTGTGTAAAGCATACCATCCAAGGGGCACAGTTTCTCAGGGACAGAGTAAGAGGATATGGTTGGCTTAAATAGTCCATCTTCCATGGAGCAATCCTGAGACTTCTTCTTTGATGGTGATGGGGGTGGAGGGGCCGTACAAGACCAGAAATAGGGAAGAGTCATTGTAACTAACATACCTAACAAGAGGAAACTTCCAGCAGTGATAAAAGATGCTGTGTATGTTCCAGTGTAGTCCTTCAGCCAACCTAGGAGGGAAAAAATGGAGATGGAACAATCATTTCAGTGCTAATTGTGAATTTAAAGAGCTGTATCAATTTTGTCTGCCTTTTAAAGAGGACCACTTATGCTTTTTTACATTTTTTAGTGTGTAATGTTGCTGCATGAAAAAGGTCAGCAAAGTTACAAAGCACAAAGTCACTCCAAAGGGAGTTCTTCTATATATCAGTACACACTGTCTGTTTCTGAACTCCCTGAAACGCCTCCATTGTAGTCTTGAGTCTTCTTCCGGGAATGAACACGTAACAATATTCTTCATTTAAAGAAGGCATATGCAGAATAAAGGGACGAGGCCTGGTTGACTTAGTAGTGTCTTGAAACTCAATTATGATAAGGGCCGTGACATTTCCAAAACACCGCTCGAAACAGTTGACCAATCGCAACACACTGGTCCAGCCGACCAATCAGAGCACACTGTGTTTTTGGGGCCTTCATAGAGACAGGAACTAAACAGAGTATTACTGACAGACTGAGAGAAGAGGTGCTGCATCAATGTAAATTATGTGAAAAATTATGTAGTTTTTGAACATTCAATTTCTAGTAGACCCCAAAACAAAATCAAGACTTTTTAAAAATAAAATAGGTCCTCTTTAAATAAAAATATTGTGATGATCTTATGAGCTCCTACCAGACAGTGGTGCTCCCAGCAGCCCTCCAATGCTCTCAATGAGCTGCAGGAGGCCAAGGCCTCCCAGCACTCGCTCGATACCTACGATCTCCGGCACTACCGCAAAGGCCAACGGCGTCATCGCTCCTGCGCAGAACCCATAGACCACACTCACAACCAACAGTCCTGGGTAACTCGCAGCAGCAGGAATGAGCATCAGAGATAGGCCCAGTAACCCAGTCCACACCACCAGCATGTGGGGCAATCGCATTTTGCCCAGATCCGAGGCCCAACCGGAGGCTATGCGGCCCAAGATGTCTGCCACACCAGTTATAGAGATTACAAAGGCTGCCTGGTACTCAGTGAAATTAATGTGACGGCTGTGGGCAACCAGATGAACGTAGGGGATGAAGTAGCCCGCATTGAAGAAGGTGATGGCCACGGTATACGTGATGAAGCCTCTGTGTGAAAGCAGGGAAAGCTCAAAGCACTCGTAGATACGGGAGCGTAAAAAAGACCATCTGTTGAGGTTGGTTGAGTTTTCAGTCTGAATAAAGCACAAAAAGAAATTATTTTTAGACATTATTAAATCTCTATAATATAAATATAAATCATTTTTTTAAATAAATAAAAATGTATAATATGTATCTATTATGTATTCCATAATTCTAATATGTATCTATTATTAATTGTTAAATACAAACTAATTGTATGATTTTCGTTCTTCTGTTGAACACACACACACATATATATATATATATATATATATATATATATATATATAGATAGATAGATAGATAGATAGATAGATAGATAGATAGATAGATAGATAGATAGATAGATAGATATAGATAGATATAGATAGATAGATATTTTAAACAATGTTGGTAACTATTTACACGAAGTGCAAATAGTGTCCCTTGTTGGCAAACGCTATTTACACAAGCTCCGCCCACCAATTTCTGGTTAGGCCACTCAAGTTCGACGTGGGTTCGAATCCGCCTTTTGCCGAGCTCGCTTTTATTTTCAATAAAAATAAAGTTAGAAAATAATGTTCTAAAAGTGGAAATAAACTGCAAACGAGTGTTTAATAATATTAAAAGTGTTTATTGGGTAGGGTTAGGGGAAGGTGTAGGGAGGGTTTTTATTCTCCCAATAACAGGGATGCAAACAGGTAAGGGGGAAAGGCGTAGGGCGGGGGCATGCTCCGAACAGAATTTTTTTTTTTAAAGATATTTGCTTTACATGCTCATTTGTAGTTACTTTAATTGATTTTTTTTTATTTATTTGTTATTACCATGTATGTTCAAAACTGTAATTTTTCTCAACAAAATGGTCGCAACATTTCACCAAAATCAAAATTGAATAGGCTACATTTGTCAAAAAATGTGCTATAAAAATGTGCTATGGCTATTTAAGACAATATTGGCTGATTAGACAGCAATACTGAACTGTTTGACCTCTCTCTCTTCACAGTTCCCACATCTCAGAACAGCATTTATTTGAAATTATATCATTTATTTATATAATTTTATTGATTTATATATCAAAACACATACCTTGTTCAAAACTTTTGGATTCCCTAGAGGTCGAATGAGAGCTCCACAAGCAATCATATTAAAGCTGAGGCCTCCGAGGATAAGCAAGGCCCCGCGCCAAGCGTAAACTTCTACTAGATATTGAAATAGCGGGGAGAAGGCGAAAGAGGCAAGACCAACGCCTGTGAAGCCCAGGCCCATGGCTAGAGATCTCCGCATGGTGAAATACTGCATCACTGATGCAACAGTAGGAGTGAAGACCAGTGCCCAGCCTAAACCTGACACAGATAAACAGAGAGTAAGAACACAAATCAGGATCCCGAAATTGGCTAATATTAAGCACAATATTTACAAGAGCATCTACCTGAAATGAATCCCATGGTCAGGTAAAGATGTAAAAGAGATGTTGCCTGGGAAGCCAGAATGAATCCCAGGCCTGAGAGGAATCCTCCCATCATAACAACTGGACGAGCTCCATACACATTACATAAAGCTGTGCCTATTGGACCTGTATGCATTGCAGACATATGTAAATAATTGGATGTGGCAAGACAAAATGTGTTGTTTTACCATATTGTGTTTGTTGATATATACATATGTCATGAATGAATTTGTGCATATGAACTTACTCATTAGCTGTTGTATGGCCAACCCAATGGATGTTATCCATGACACTGCCTGAGCACTCTCATCAAAGTACAGAACAAACTCCACAAAAAAGACACCCAGACTGCGGATGATCCCAAACACCAGGGCAGAAATCACGAAAAGGGACCCCACCACCACCCAGCCCCAACCCCCATCAGGTGCCGCCATCTGTGGGGATGACTGCTGCTTTTCCTGCATTTCTTGGGGCTTTTCCATCTCTGCACTGAAGAGACAGAATAAAGAAGCCATATTATGCACTTTTACAAAGTCTTGATTTTGTTTTTGGGGTTTACTAGAATAGGGTTTTTATGCTTGAAAAGTTCAAAAACACCTTATTTTTCACATATTTGACATTGTTGCAGCACCTCTCTTCACAGTCTGTCAGTAACGCTCTGTTTTGTTCCCGTTTCTATCTGTGTGCCCTGATTGGTCGGCAGGATAAGTCAACCAGTTTGGTCAACCACTTCGAGAGCATTTCTTAATGCCCCTTATCGCAACCGCGAGTTTCAACCAGGCCTCACCCCTTTATTTTTGTGTATGCCTTGGGCGGGAATTATTTAAATAAGGTATTTCAAAAACAGTGTTCATGATATAGAGAAAAATAGTGACTTTGTGCATTGTAACTTTGCAGACATTTTTCATGCTCAAACCAGCAACATTAAAGGTGCCCTAGAACGTTCTTTCACAAGATGTAATATAAGTCTAAGGTGTCCCCTGAATGTGTCTGTGAAGTTTCAGCTCAAAATACCCCATAGTTTTTTTTTTTAGTTAATTTTTTTAACTGCCTATTTTGGGGCATCATTAACTATGCACCAATTCAGGCTGCGGCCCCTTTAAATCTTGCGCTCCCTGCCCCCGAGCTCTCGACTATAAAACAGTGCATAAACAAAGTTCACACAGCTAATTTAACCCTCAAATGGATCTTTACAAAATGTTCATCATGCATGTTGCATGCATGCTTCGGATCATGTGAGTATAGTATTTATTTGGATGTTTACATTTGATTCTGAATGAGTTTGATAGTGGTCCGTGGCTAAAGCTAACATTACACACTGTTGGAGAGATTTATAAAGAATGAAGATGTGTTTAAAAGTGTTTAAAAAAGTGTTTAAAAATGAAAATAGCGACGGCTCTTGTCTCCGTGAATACAGTAAGAAACAATGGTAACTTTAACCACATTTAACAGTACATTAGCAACATGCTAATGAAACATTTAGAAAGACAATTTACAAATATCACTAAAAATATCATGATATCATGGATCATGTCAGTTATTATTGCTCCATCTGCCATTTTTCGCTGTTATCCTTGCTTGTTTACCTAGTCTGATGATTCAGCTGTGCACAGATCCAGACGTTAATACTGGCTGCCCTTGTCAAATGCCTTGAACATGGTCTGGCATATGCAAATATTGGGGGCGTACATATTAATGATCCCGACTGTTACGTAACAGGGTGTTATGTTGAGATTCGCCTGTTCTTCGGAGGTCTTTTAAACAAATGAGATTTATATAAGAAGGAGGAAACAATGGTGTTTGAGACTCACTGTATGTCATTTCCATGTACTGAACTCTTGTTATTCAACTATGCCAAGGTAAATTCAATTTTTGAATCTAGGGCACCTTTAAACACTAAAAAAAGTTGATATTTAAAAAAAAAAAAAAAAAAAAAAAAAAAAAAAAAAAGCATAAGAGGTACTCTTTAAAGGGATACTTCACCCAAAAATGAAAATTATCCCATGATTTACTCACGATTCCATACGACTCCAGAGGGTTAATAAAGGCCTTCTGAAGCGAATCGGTGTGTTTGTGTATAGGTTATGCCATGATGTTCTACACAATGACATGACATGAACTACGTGTTGTATGTCATGTAATTGTGTAGAACGTCATGGCACTGTGTACTACGTCGTGGAAGACTTGTCTTAACAAACGCACAGATTTGCATTAGAAGGCCTTTATTAACCCCCTGGAGTAGTATGGAATCATTTTTATGGATGGATGACACCCCAAGTGAATAGGGTAAAAAAATAAATAAATAATAGATATCACCATACTGCCCTAGTTGATTGGTTACATTAAGAATTGCAAAACATTTTTGTATTACAATTTTTCTTAAATGTTATATTTAAATATGCAAATAATGCATTATCTAATTAAATATACACTAATTTGCATAAATGTCCAGAACAGAAATTTGAACACTGAATTATACCAGGCTCAACATTTTTGTTTCATTTTATTGACATATTAAGAGTTCAAGGTTTTTACAGAGGAGATTCTCTTTTTATCACTCCATAAATATGAAAATGCTGTCAACAGCCAGAAGGGGAAAAAAAATCATTATTTATAAATTATTTCATAAATTTTATTTTTTAGGAATAAAATGTTGTAGAAAATCAGGCAAATTACATAGGAACAAACCCCTCTGTAAAAACCTTCAGAACATAGATATGAATAAAACTGTACAGTTTGGTGTATGTAAAGCTGCTAAAATGGAGATTTCAGACTGAGGAGAAAAAGTTTTTGCCTGTAGTGTCTCGCCTTAAAGGGACAGTTCACCCAAAAATTAAAATTTGCTGTTAATTTACTCACCGTCAGGCCATCCAAGATGCAGGTGACTTTTTTTTTCTTCAGTAGAACAGAAAAGAAAAATTCTAACTAAAACCATGGTCTTCAGTGATTCATCTAATGTAAGTCGATTAAGTTCATTATGCGACAGAAAGCTTGTGCTGCAGACTGTCCTGAATTCGCTCAGAAAAATTGCAGAGGCTGTGGATTATAGATAATAATGCTATAAAAAGTTCAGTTTCTTGCACAGATTGATCGTTTTGCTTCTTAAGACCTCAATGTATCGTCAGGAGCCGCGGATATAAATTTTGTTTTGTCTGCAGATGTTTGTTTTTTTATCTCAAAGTGACAGTAGCCATTGCATTTTTATTATATAATTCAACAAGGACTATGGTTTCAGCTAAAAATCTTCTTTACTGTTTTACTGAAGGAAAAAAAAGTCTTACATCTTGGATGGCCTGAGGGTGAGTAAATTAACAGTAAATTTACATTTTTGGATGAACCATCCCTTTCAGAGAAGTAGGGGAGTAAGAAAATGTCAGACTAGTGCAGGTACATAAAGGTCCTTCCATGAACTTTAACCTTTTTTCACGTCTACTACACAGGGTGGCATTTCTTGGCAAATAATTTGTCTGTACTGTTCACGGTCTCTTTAACTTTACCTAGAAACTAGATCTGATCACTCTGCCACAGTGCTGACAAACATCTACTGGTTTAATAAATTCTAAAACTAAGATGTGTTATATTCATTTATCAGTCAGGGGTCAGTTCATGTCCTGGTCTAATTTCCTAATACACATACACACCAGTAGATTACTGTGATTTTGAACAAGTAAAGTTTTTAATTTAGTCCTGAAAGGAAATGTTGATCATGAGGTGAACTCTGACCAGTCATTATCAGTGGTTTCAAAATCAAACAGAATGATTCAAACAGACAGAATCAAAATCTGATTGCTCAGATCAGAATGACCGGACATCGATACATTTTTTTAAAGATTTTTTTTGTTTGTTTGAGCTTATTTTAACAACATTGGTAGAAAATCAGGATATCAGTTTTAAATACATAAATTTGCTGTGCATAAAATAGCAATCACACTGTATATTGAAATAAAAATACTACTACTAATACTACTATTAAAAATGTAGTAAATAATGAAATTATTTAGATTACAGGTTACACCTACCAAAAAAGCACATTTATTATTATTAATATTATTATTATTATACTAAACTAAAATTATACTGTAAAACATATCTACTTTCATATTATATAATATATATATACATATTACAAAAATATTGTTATATTTGTGCATGAACTAGCCAGTTAGTGTAGTTTTTTTGTTTGTTTGTTTTTTAAGTTACATTGCTGGTCGATATAGGCTTGAATTTTAAATCATGGCTTTATGGTATTTTTGCAATAAAATGTTTCTACATGTCATACTGTGAAAGAAGGAGAGACAAACATTATTTTGCAGTTAAAGATATCCAGAAAACATGGTGGCCAATGGTCGATATGTTGGCAATATATATTTTTTTATTAAAAGATTTTTATTTTAGCATCATATTTCCTTAAAATTACTAAAATGTTAACAGTTTACACTATTTTAAATGTCCAATATGCACCTATAGAAACATATATATATATGCCCAATAAAAAGGAATAGCAAACATAATAGCCAAAAAACAGCATGACACTTACCCTTTGCCCTCTCTATCAATCTCCTCTTCGCAAGTCTCCTGTCCACGCAACCCCTCATTACGTAACGCCATTATGTGTTTATATCCACGTTTATATCAAGGTTTTTTAATTTATATAATGAATTAAAATTTGAGGACTTTGAAATATTGTCAGGTGTTAATTTGTGCTAGTGAACATTTATGATGAGAAACATTATGAAAAAAAATATGGAAATTAAAATGATTGTAAACATTTTATTTCGTTGCTTGATGTTAAATCTGTGTTTTAAAATACCGGTCTACATACTCGATCTCCGGATGTATAATACATATTATAAGGTAAGTTAATGTTATAAAAAAAGGTTCACACGTAAAAATACGCCCAATGCTAATCAACCATAATAGTTTATCGTATATTAATTAGGTAAAGTTTTATTATTATTATTATTATTAATTAGGTAAAGTGAGCGCAGCTCTTGTTGTATAGTGACGTAACACATGCATCGAGTTCCACTTCCTGCGCCGCTCGTCATCTCGCATTGTTGATGTTTAGCACAAATGTCACTGACACTATTTATTAATACATTTATAGCGTCAATATCTATAAATGCAAACGCGAACTGATGGACTTGATCTCGCACAATGTGTTTTTATAATTACAGTTGAGGCTTATATTTTTTATCGTGGTCCTACCACACATAGCCTACACAATCTGGCAGTAGATATGTTACAATAAAACACTAAACATTTTAGACAAAACAGTATGCAACATTGCTGCTTACTGCATGTCATTTATTATACTATCATTTGTTAGTGTAAAATACCGCCACGAAAATATTATCCGTTTCAAAATGAGATTGCTTCGGGTAACGTTAAATGTGTCCGGATCGTTCGTTACTTACCCATATCAACCCTTTTCCTTTCGAGTCATGATTAGGTCAAAGCAAATAAACATCTTCTTTTTAATTAAAAGCATAGACAGCCGGTAAGTGTTGGAAAGCACGTCATCCTCGATACTGACTTCCTACTTATTCACCTGCTCTTCTTGACATGACTATTAAGAGCACGTGCCGGTTTAGTTTCAGCGAAGCTCCTCCTCCAGAGCGCGCTCACGAGCTTTCTTTCTTCAAGACTGTAGTCTACATCGATCATTCATTTATAAACTACACGTGCAATGTTAGGTCAAGTAAGTCAATAAGAGCACATTCAGCATGCTGTTATGCATTAAACTACTGTCAGTAAAGATTAACGTTCTCTGTGGGATGAAATAAATGCCCCCTAGTGATAGTTTCCGTTAATGGGTTAGAGATATATCAGATACCAAACACTTAAAAATGCTAAAAAAAAAAAAAAAAAAATTTTTTTTTTTTGTCCTTACTAACAGCCTAAGGTTGTTTACTGGTCTTACTTGGTTTAAACTGGACTATCCTTGGCTGCTGAAGTGTGGAAAAATATTTTTATAAAGAAAATATTATTGAATTAATTATGTGCTGTGGATCTGGTTTAGATAGATAGATAGATAGATAGATAGATAGATAGATAGATAGATAGATAGATAGATAGATGGACAGACAAAGATCTGCACATCATGTTTGCCTTTGGGTAAATCAGTTTCAATGTTTGAACTTCCATACACAACTACACATGTGGATGGACAGGCGGTGTATGTGTGTGTGTCTGTGCCAGTTTTTTGTTTAAGGCCGGAAACAGGTGCCAGTTTCTCCATTGTTTCTATTTCAGCACCACCCGTAGAGAAGCTGAGACACTTTAGGGTAAATCGAGGGGTCTCATTTGTGAGCTAATCGGAGGAAGGAAGGGCTAAGAGGTGAATTCTTTGTTCTTCTAGGCTCCAAGAATCAGATAGGCACTGAAGTTAGATTTGATATTGTAGTGAAACATTTCTGTATGCTTAGTAAATTGACTACTTTCAGGTTTAACAATAATGAGAGACTCTCCCACTGTCCACGTGATTGTGATGAAGCAGAAGAACAGCAGACACACACACAATAACAAGAAATTAATTTAACTTTAATTTATATAAAATAGGTCTTGTCTTTGTCCAGCAAAAGAGCGCAACACAATTTTGTTGATATCATTATCCTCATTATCATCATCATCATTATCATCATCATCATCACTCTTTACATGTATATTAGTTTGACGAGTCCTCAACCTGCTTGGACTCTTGGAAACTATAATACACCATGAAAATCATGAAATGGTCTCTTAAACAGAAGTATTTTTTTTTAAAGTTACATTGAGAGGCAAATTTTCTTTTTGTTACTTAAACACAAATGGGCTCCAGGCCTGTTAAATTAGTACATTAAAATACTGAATAACTGGTAAATAATCATCTAAGAGGTTATATTTGAGTTTGACATTCTGGTTATTGGACCAGAATGGATTCATGAACAAAGAAGAACACTATTTAGGCAGAACAGTTAATAAAAAAATAATAAATAAACAGAAATTAAAATTACCGTATATTGGTTAATAAAAAATCATAACAATCTTTCTCTTCCTTTTCAAACTTGCAAAATTCCTTAATTGCACTTCCTTTCTTCTTTATCTATCTTCCCTTCATAATCTTTCCAACCTTCTTACAGAATTCCTCTTATCCACTAATTTTTACCTTCATTCACCTCTTATCTTCACACACTGCCACAAACCATCTTTAAATCATAACAACAAAAAGATTTTTACATTCTTTCCATATGAAGCATTTTCATTTCACCTGCTTTATGTTATTGTCTTAAGGCTCATTCACAAGGACGATAACTATAATGATAAAGTGCTAAAAATCATTCTAAATATAAAAGTCCACAGCACAACGATAAAGTCACAGCAGAACGATACTGGTGGAATCACTTTCCGAACGTTTTTTTTCCACGTTTTTGAACAATAAAAACAGACATTCAGAATCCATACTGCTTTCAGAGCCATTTAAAGCGACAGATGATAAAACTGCAGCACGTGCTTATAGAATAAACAAAGCGATATTATGCGCTGGTTTCAATGCTAATATAGTTATCGTTATAGTTATCTTTATAGTTATCGCTCTTGGTGTGAACAAACCTTTAATTCCTATTTGGATGGTAATTGTTTCTCATAGAGATGACTGAAAAAATACATTTGCATAGCTCCTTAGTGATAAAACTTGTTAAACTTGATAAAAAAAGTTTTATCTTTCCAAATGATGGATTTTTTTTTTACCAATGTGGAAATTAGTAGAAAAAAATGTTAACACAACCTCTTATTTACATAAGGTTAACATTTGACCTGGATACTTGGCCAACTAGTAAAATGATTAGCCGTGCTAATATATAATTAATTTTGTTAAAATTAACAAAAGTAATTATATATTATATAATTGTAAATATATATATCCCTAAGAAACAATTACAATCTGAACAGGGCTACATACTTATTTTTTGACAATGATATGCACCATTTAACCTGCCACAGAAAAAGTGGCCAATATGACAACAAAATGCTTTTTGCGACAGCATAAAATATGATTAAATAGCATGAGGAACAGAAAGTATGCAAAGCAAAATAAATAATATTTTAACAAATAATAAAGATAATAGTCAGCACATCTAGCGCAGGAGTGCTACATTCTTGGAAGACTACATTCATTGGTATATTTTTAGTCAAGCTCTCCTCGAATGCAGCACTCCACCTCTTTAAACTCTTTACAATACTGTTTCATAGATCCATCAATCTTCAGCCTAAGCATTTCGGTCTTGACCTATCTGCAGAGTGAGCATATCGCTACGGTGCCTGCGATGTTTTGACTGTGCCCCTTAGCCAGCTTGTAGCAGGGTGGGTCCAGGTTGGTACGGGTCTGACAGAACCTTGTAGCGGATCTTGGTGTTGGTTATTGCGCCGTGTTTCTGTCTCAGATGGAGCCTCAGCTGACTCTTATGACGGAAGTGCAGGTGACATTTCTCACACTGGAAGACAAGATTATTAATTAATATTAATTATATATATGTCAACAATACACTGCTGGGAGCAAGTAAGACATGTTGCTGCTGCACAATATAGTGTACACAAATAAGCCGTAGCAGATCTATACAGGTGGAGCTGGGGAAGGTGGAGGGTTTCTGACAGCACACTGCAACTGCTACAGCAAATGCTGACCAAGTATTTGAAAATTGAGCAGCAAGGTCATTGGCAACTAATCAGCTGTGCCCTACAGAGAATGATGTGACTGCAAGAAGATTGGGTTAAAGGATTAGTCCACTTTCAAATGAAAATGTACTGATAATTTACTCACCCCCATGTCCTTCTTTCTTCAGTTGGAAATAAATTTTTGATGAAATGACCTTCATTTTGATGAAGGTTTTTGATGAAAACATTCCAGGATTATTCTCCTTATAGTGGACTTCAATTGGCCCCAAACAGTTCAAGGTCAAAATTAAAGTTTCAGCGCAGCTTCAAAGGGCTTTAAACGATCCCAGACGAGGAATAAGGGTCTTATCTAGTGAAACGATCGGTCATTTTCTAAAAAAAAAAAAATTAAATGATATACGTTTTAACCATAGACTCTCATCTTGAACTAGCTCTCTTCTTCTTCTTCTCTATTTGAATTCCAGCAGTGTAGACGCTGCTAAGTGTATTACTGCCCTCCACAGGTCAAAGTTTGAACTACTTGTTATATACTTGCACTAGCATATTGTATATGACAATTTAGTTCAAAGTTTGACCTGTGGAGGGCAGTAATACACTTAGCAGTGTCTACACTGCTGAAATTATTCTTCACTATAAGGAGAATAATCCTGGAATGTTTTCATCAAAAACCTTCATTTCTTTTCGACTGAAGAAAGAAAGACATGGACATCTTGGATGACATGGGGGTGAGTAAATTATCAGGAAATTTTTATTTGAAAGTGGACTAATCCTTTAAGTACCGATCAACCTCCGCGATCTAGAGTTTCATGACAGAACTATATACAGTATATATACATACATAATCCACCAGCCTGCATTATTATAATTGCTGAATAAAATTCAATACTTGTTTCTTACTCATTTTGGGATGCTGATTCCAAAAGTAGTGTCTGTTTTGCTCTAGTGCATCACACTTTCTCACAAAATATGATGCGTTTTGCTGCGTTTTGGCTTTGAGAACCATGTGTAAGGTGAAGAAGTCTTGTATTATCCCTTAATCACCAATTGCCACAAAGGCATGATTCCCCTCTTCCTCTGAGCCAGGACAGAACTATTTTTTTAATTCTCAGCCAATTTTCACAAGTATGACATTATTTTATGCCTAATCCTGGATTTCAAGGTTAGAATGATGGCCAACATCCAAACAGCGACTTTGTTTGTTGCTATGTTGTATTTATATTATATATATATATAAATGTTTAAATATACTGACGCTGTAAGGCTTCTCTCCGGTGTGGATGCGCAGGTGGCTCTTCAGCGTCTGCAGGTGGCGGAAACGTGTCCCGCAGGTGTTACATGGGTACGGCTTTTCCCCGGTGTGGATCAGAACATGAGCACGCAGGTGAGCGACCTACAACACACATACATGCATTTTTCAAGAATATAATTTTAAATGCTCAAAAATAAGAACGATATATGTAATTCTGTGCAGATGTACCTGAACAAATCTGGCTCCGCATGTGTCGCAGCGGTAGGGCTTTTCTCCAGAGTGGATGCGAGAATGAGTCTTTAAATTCGCAGGCCGGTTGAACTGCGCCCCACACACATTACAGCGGTAAGGCTTGTCTCCTGGAGTCAGAGAGAGCGGAAGAGAGATATAATAAATGAGAAAGAGGTCAGGTTATATAGAGCCTCTAAAAACATCTTAAAAAAACAAACATATAAAATGTATGAAATGAAGATGCATAAAACAATTCACTAAAAGTTTTAGGTAAGATTTCAAAATACCAAATCTCAACATGCATCTCAACTGAAAGCAGATTCCACAACTACATAGTTCATCGAACTTTAGTCAACCGCCTCACCTGAGCAGGAAGGTTTTGTGTTTATGCCTTGATTTCCAGTGTAACTGAGCTGTGTGGAGAGGTTCTCAAATTTGATTGGATGTTGGCCCAATAAATGATTCTGATTGTCTATTTGGGTACAAACATAAGGACTGCAGAAACCTTTAAAAAAGGAAGAGGATGAAAAGTAAGAAACGATTGTTTATTTTTGTAAGCACGTCTATTCATTGTAAAGTTAAAAGATGCTCACTGACCTTTATCCTCACTGATTGAAAGGGTCAGGGGTTGCAAATGGCGGTCCACAACATGATGGGGAGTAAAAGATATTTTTTGCTGTGATGTGTTATATGGAAGAGACAATGTTTTCCTAGAGGAAACAGAACAATGGTCAATACACTGCATTGGCAGTTTTGTTAATTCCAATGTAATACATATTTAATCAGTTACATCAGAAGTTAAAAAGTCAAAAGAGACAAAACACACCTATTGTTCAGTCCAGACTCCTGCCCTGTCAAAATGTTATTGGCTGTTTTAGATGAGGCATCCATCCTTTCATTGACAAAGGGGGCGTGGCTTTGTGCTTGAAGCTCCTCTCCAGGCCCCTCCTCCTTTATAGGCGTGGCGCACAGAGGGTTGAGGACAATATACTTGTACTTCTTCCAGTTACAGGCCTTTGGGTCAGGATTAGGCTTACATTCAGATCGCTTCTGTATGGATGAAACATTACAATTAGATCATGTTCACACAGCAGCAGAATACAGTTGTCAGTCCTGTATTTGAGTCCTGTATAAGGTTCAGTGTGTAAATTTTAGCGGCATCTAGCGGTGAGGTTGCGAATTGCAACCAACGGTTCAGTCCACCGCTCACCCCTCCCTTTCGAAGCACATAGAGAAGCTACAGTGGCCGACACAGGACAAAGATGTCGTTGTCTGAGACAGCAGAGAGTAGCCAGTCAAGCAATGAGGTTTCTTTACAAAAACAAATTAAGAAATGTATCTTCTAATAAACAAGACACCAATTACTACTACTACTTCTTCTTCTTCTTCTTCTTCATGCATATTCAATGTAGTGACGATGCAAGCTGCCTCTAAAAACACCAACGAAGAAGAAGAACAACATAATGATGAAACACTCTGTAGAGCAGTTTGTCCGTTTAGGGCTACTGTAGAAACATGGCGGCACAAAATGGCGACTTCCATTGTAAGGGGACCCGCGGTGTATGTAGATAGAAATGGCTCATTCTAAGGTAATAAAAACATAATGGTTCATTATGTAAGGTCTTTATACACTACTGAAAACATAGTTAAGTATATTATATTGAATTTCTGTCAATAGATCCTCCTAAATATTACACACTGGTCCTTTAATATGGTTGCGTTCACACACCTAATGGTTATTTACGGGAGTGACGACCGCATGCTATGAAAACCGGACTGGACAACTAGTTGTCTGTCACGTCATACAGTGTGAGAGAGTCGCTCTGCACTGCACTAATGCGTGTTAATTGTTCGTTGCAGTTCTCGGGAATTGTTTGGATCATAGGAAGTAGGGCATTTCTAACTAAATGGAGTCAGATCTGAATGCCGGTTTGCAGTCAGTTGTGGAGGATATTTAGTCCTACGCTCTGCTGTGACACTTGTTTCATGTGCAGGGGAGGGGAGGTTAATGTATTTGATTAAAGATTATGACAGCACATGAATTTAAATAATTATAATAATAATGTGCACAGATAAATAATTTATAAAAATGCACACCTTTAGTTGAGGAGAGAGACTGCAGCCGCTGGACTCAGCAGGTGAGTTGGGCTGCCCGCTGGAATGGGAAGGACTGTCTGGGGATGGTGTGGAGGGAGTTAGAGGTGATGTTTCCTCTAATTTTAGGGTCTGAGTCCCTGGATCCAGCGAGGCAAAGCTCTCACTTGGAACCCTGTAGATACAGTTGATGCACTTTATGGTTTTTTGATTATCATTTTTGAGATGGGATATAGTGGAAGTGTCGAATGTATTCAAACACAAGATATTAGACATTCCCTCTATAACCCTTTTACCTGGCTCGGTCTGGGATAGGATCTTCTGCCTCAGCAGCAGGCCTGGAGGGGGAGGAGAAGATGGTAGGATGAGCAGGCGGTGACCTTCCACCGAGGGGCGCTCTGGAGGCTGGCTCCATCAAAGAGGGACTCACAGTGATCCTTTCACTGCAGAGAAAAAACAACAACTTTTGGTCTATTTATGCAAATAGTTCAAACAAAAATTTATGAAATCATGGAAGTGAGATGAGAGGCAAAAATATATTTCAAAACTTTTACATTCCCTTGCAAAAACTATTGCGTGTCCCCAAGAAACTTTGCAATTGCTCGCAAAAACTATTGTGTTCCCCCCCAAAAATGTGCGTTCCCTCCCAAAAACTATTGCGTTCCCCTGAGAAACTTTACGTTTGCTTGCAAAAACTATTGCATTCTCCTGAGAAACTTTGCTTTTTTCTTAGTGTGGCTAACATTTTAATAATCTAAAGAATCTTTTTCCACTATAAAGAACCTTTTGTGCAATGGAAAGGTTCCATGGATGTTGTTAAAGGTTCTTCTTGGAACCATAAATGCCAATAATTATTTTCAAGAGTGTACAGGTTAGTTGTATCACATTGCTGCTTATTGGCACAAAGTTGAGCTCTGTTTAAATCTGTAGCATTGTCACTCACGTCACAGAAACTGTTGCAACGTTTTTCACTGCAAATTGCTGTAAGTGTTCTGTGTCCGCTACCTTCTCTGCTTTGGTCTTCAGTCTCACCTGTGCTGAATAAATGCTCGGCAGGTGTCTGCGACATGCTCCATCTGCAGGTAGGTGGCAGCGGTGAGCACTCCAGATACCGTCCGGGGCGTGAGTGGGAGGCAGGAGGTGTACATGAAGTCCAGCAGCAGGGACACGCTCCCTGCATCCAGCTCCTCCGGCAGGGCAAGAGAAAACCCCCGCTGACCACAAGCACCAGCTGCTCGCCGAGAGAACAGAGTGTAGAAGAATCCACTGTGGAAAAACAGATATGTTTATTTAGGTGTAAGAGAAAGTAAAGGATGTGGAATAAAACACTTTATTCAAAAGAAAAAGTTTGAAGATAGAAACCGTGGAAGATCTTAATAAAAGAAGCAAAGTTTCAACCGACTGCAAACTCTGACAAACATGGAAGCCCATTTCCAAATCAAAATAATGACAAAATTGTGAAATTATGTCAACTAAAAGCCATACATATGACATAAAATTGTCATTATGACATAAAAAATAGAAATTATGACTTAAGTCATAATTATGACATAAAAAAGTTAAGATTATGACATAAAAAGTCAAAATTCTGTCTTTAAAAGTCATTAAAAGGTCATAATTTTGATTTATCTCAATTATGAGTTAAAAAACCTTTTATATCATAATTATGATTTTTTTATGTCAAAAATTCTAAATTATGAGAAAAAATCATAGTCATAATCATAACATAAAAAATTAAAATTATGACATAAAAAGTAAAAATGCTAGCTTTAAATGTCATAAATAGTCATAATTTTGACTTATATCTCATAATTTAGAATTTTTATCTAAATTATATTCAAAATTGACAGTCAAACATTTTTGTCATAATTTTGACCTTTTATGTCATAATTATGACTTATGTCAAAAATTCTAAATTATGAGAAAGTCGAAATTCTGGCTTTAAATGTCATAAATAGTCATAATTTTGACTATTGACAAGTCATAATTTCAATTTTTTAATCTTAGAATTATGATTTATTGTCATAATTTTGATTTAGTATGTCAATTTTTACTTTTAATCTCATAATTATGATTTACCATTTCAAATTATTACGCTTTATGTAATAATTTCAATGTCATAATTTAGACTTTTTTTGTCAAACAAGCCAAATTATTACTTAGTATGTCATAATTTCGACTTTTATGACATAATCTGAATATTTATGCCATAAATCAGATTTTTTTATGTCAAAATTATGGTTTACCAAAGCATACTTCCCCCACCCACCCACCCCCCTTTTGTGGCGGAAATGGGCTTCCATACAGAAGCTTATCTGCTGTAATACAAAACTTGTGAAACAAAAGATGTGTGCCGCGGGGCTGATGATCTCATGCAGGAGTGATCTAACTGTCTTCGAACAAAGGCAAGTCTTGGCACAAACAGGAAAAATGACCGAGGGGGGGCAGGAAAGAAGAAGTGAGGGAGGGTGGAAGAAAGTGAATGTCTGTGCATCCTGGCACTCCCTGATGACCAACCTGCATGCGATGAGCACGGCGCAGTGGGCGCGCAGCGTGGTGGTGCCCACGAGCAGCGTGGCGTCTGTAAGGATGTCCCGATGCCGCAGTTCATTTAAGTTCAACAACACGTCCTTAGAGTGGCGGGTGAACTCCTTAATGTAGCCTTTCACCTCCATCACATGGGCGGCTGCAGCTTGCTCGGAGGGGCTTCTGTGTTCTTCTTCCATCTGCATTAATTTACCTGTTTTGATAAAGAATATAGCAAACTTCTTTTTTTTTTCCAAAAAAATTAAGCTCCACAGATAATATTTTGCAGTAGTATATTCCAGTTAGCAAGAAGTCTATTGAAATAATTAAAATATGTATTGATATTTATTAATAATATTATAATTTAATATGTATATTTATAATATATTAAAGATATAAACCAAAGCCAAGGTTAATTAAATAACTAATAGTCTACTTATTTGAATTATGGTCCTGTGAATCTTTATAGTTATCATAAAATATATTTAGTAAACATAAGAACATTTTACCTGGCAAAATGAGATTCAGATCTATTTGGGGAGGCCAGCTCCCTACTCGTACCTGCCATTAAAAAATAAACAGAATAAATCATTCTAACCCTATGCACCAAGTTTAATAGCAAATAAAAAAAGTACAAAAAGCATTTAAAAATGTAATTTTATGAACAACTTCATTGTCATTGATACATTCAAGTGTACCAGTACCAGAATCTTTCTGCAAAACCATGAAATATCATACACAATCAAATTGTGAAGCACTGACTATTGCATTAGTCCAGTTAGTAGTGAAAATATTTACTGAGAAAATCAGTAAAACTTTATAAAAATTATTTGTTAAAAGTATCATAATAATAAAAAAATAACTGCAGGATTTGAGAACAGTGAAAAAATTACCACATTGTCATTCATTCATTCGTATTTTCCCTGCAAGGGCCTCAACCCATAAAAGTTTTGAAACCTTATTCATAACACCTCCTTATGAGTAAGGATGCATCAAAGTAATTTTCCCACATTTTGCAGGTGGTTTAGCAAAACAATCAAAAAGTATAATCCAAAGCATCACATATTTGAGGAACTAAATAAAATCTATACAATCTTCAGTAACACTTTATTTTACAGTGCCGTATTTACATGTTACTACATGTACTTACTATAGTAATAACAGTAAATTATGCATAATTACAAGTAACTAACCCTAAACCAAACCCTAACTGTAACTCTATAGTAAGTACATGTAGTTAATTCATAGTACTCAGTACTTATTTGAGTAATTACAATGTAACTACGGCGCTGTAAAATAAAGTGTAACCAAATCTACTAGATGCATAAAAAAGATTGAATGGAGAACTCACCCCGACCAGCAGGGACGAGAACACACACCGCCCTGTTCTTACAGCCCCTCTCTTCTGATCCCAGTTTCAAACAAGCCGCACACACACGATCAAGACTCTCTCACTGAAACGTGTCTCTGAAAAACTGACCAGTCTGACCTAAGAGAGAGTATCCTTTATAACGCTGTGCAGGAAGTCTCATTCAGTCAGGGTGTTTATTTCCTGTGTTAGTTAAGCTGCTTTTTCACACTGCTCCTAGGTCAGTTTTGTGGCGCTTCTTATAATGACCGAATGAGGGCTCTAGATGGTCTCGGATCAGGGGGGGAAAAACACCAACCTGAATCCTCCTCTCCACCTTCCTTATTCTGCCCACGCGCTGGAAGCTCAGCGGGTAAAGGCTCCAGGCCCCCGTGTGTCAGTATTTATAGTTGTGTATTAGAGTCTCTTTTGTGTTTAATGATGACAGGAAAGCGGGTAGAGTGCTTTTTGATGCATGGTGCGTGTGTTTTGTAAATGTTTGTATGGATGTGGAGAATCCAGGGAATGTAGGTTTGTGTGTTAGAGTGTGTTGGGTGTGTTGGCCTGCGTGGGCTTATGTGCATTGTCAACGGGTCAGAAGTCCTGTCAACACTGTCCAGGAGTTCAGCTAACCAAAGCAAACTCGCATGACCCGGTGTCTGTCCAGGACAAGGGAAATTGTCTCAGAGGAAGTTTGTGCAAATACATCAACTTCATCCTTATGGTTTGCCATAAGGATCATCTGACAAGCTTGTGTTCAATGAAGGCAAACTTAAGATCAGATTAGGACTGTGCAATCTAATGCTGCAAAATGTATTTTTAAGTGAACATCATACTATTGTCAGCTAAATTTTTAATATATATATTGGTTGGTCCCCCATGTGCTTGACTAGGCATTAGACTCTACAAGACCCCTGAAGGTGTCCTGTAGACGTTAGGAGCAGATCCTTCAAGTCCTGTAGGTCGTGAGGTGAAGCCTCTGTGGATCGAACTTATTGGTCCAGCACATCTCATAGATGCTCGATTGGATTGAGATCGGGAAATGTGAAGGCCAGGGCAACACCTGTTCCTGAAACCATTCCTGAACAATGTGTGCAATGTGGCATGGTGCATTATCCTTCTGGAATAGACCACATCCACTAGGGAACACCATTGTCATGAAGGGATGTACCTGGTCAAGTCAAGTCACCTTTATTTATATAGCGCTTTTTTACAATGCAGATTGTGTCAAAGCAGCTTTACATTGTTACATAATTTTTGCTGCACAGCAGCTCTTAAAGAATAGTGTCAATGCAGGCAGATCAAAGCACTGTTGAATAAATATCAAGAATACTGTTGAATATCAAATGTCAAGTCAAATGTCAAGTGTCCCCAACTAAGCAAGCCAAAGGCGACAGCGGCAAGGAACCCAAACTCCAACAGGTGACATCAGGTGGCGAACAAGTGGCAAATAGGTGTTAAAATGGAGAAACAAAAACCTTGGGAGAAACCAGGCTTAGTCGGGGGGCCAGTTCTGCAACAATCTTTAGGTAGGTGGCACATGTCAAATTGGTGTCCACATAAATGACCAGGGTTTCCCAGCAGAACATTGCCCAGATCATCACACTCCCTCCACTGGGACTTATTGGACCAAGCGACCATCTTCCAGGGCTCCAAGGTCCAGTTTCGATGTTTGCGTGCCCATTGTAGGTGCTTACAGGGCTCATCATAGGCACTCTGATTGGTCTGCAGCTATGCAGCCCCATACACAGCAGAATATGATACACTTTGTGTTGTGACACATTCCTCCCATAACTATCATTAAAATTTTGTGTGACTTTGTATATATATATTCACTTCTCTTCAACACATGATTTGAGACATCATTCATGTCCATAGCACAAGCATTGCAGGATGAGTATTGCACCAAATTCAATCAATTCCAATACGCTGAGGATACATTAGTAATCTAAGTAGGCCATCTCAAAGGAGTCTGGAAGTTAACTTCCTATAAGTAATTTTGTGTAGACTGATTGAACCAGATTGTACAGTAAACATGTCCTAAACAAAGTGCACAACCTTTGTTCAGACCAGATAAGCAACTCAACTAATGCAGCCAGGTCAGCAGGTACAGCCAAATTAGGCCTCACCTGCCTCTCTCAAGGGGTTGCCGGAAACCTCTGTCTGGCTTCCTGTGACAGGAGAGTGTGTGTGTGTGCTTCTGGAAGCTTGTTATGGGCAATGAGGGGAAGGAAATAGGAGAGTTTTAAAAAAAAAGTGATATGGGTGATATCCCTCTCTCACGACCAAAAAACAAGGGACACCTAGAGAAATGCAGCCCACAGATGTGCAGGAACTCTGGAACACCCCCTCCGCTCCACAGCCTGCCCCCCCCCCCCCCCCCCCTTTAAGGCTTCCTGTGAGACACACACAATTATACACACACACACACACACACAGCGAGCCAGAGACGGGGATGAAACGCCTGCGCAGGACATCCGTCAATAAAGCAGGCAGGAGAATGAGACAGGGGATATGGGGGCTCATGTAGGTCTCCAATAGCTTAAAAACAAGCGGAAAGTTACCTCACCTTCTTCACGCGCGGTTCATGGAGAGTTTGGAGGGAAAACTTACAAATGGCCACAAAGACAATTAAATTTATATGATATTCTGCTCCTTAAATATGGTTCTGGTTTCTTCAGTTCATTTTTGTTTACTCTTTTATCATCTACCAGGCCATGACTGCTTTGATTTGCATGGTCATCAAATTTCATTTTTACTTTTTTTTTAGCTTATTTTCCCAATTTAAACTCAATATTCACAATTTAAACTCAAATTTAAATTGTGCATGCTAATTCCAGAATTTATACATTTAGAGCCTTTGCCATCACTGTAAGCTCATCATTAGAATCACTAATAATTTAATTAATAACACTGTTAAACGTAATTTCTAGCATACCTAAATGCCTATTTTTCATACTGTATAAAATGTTGTGATGCACCTGTAACTTTTATGAAATTATGTAATTAAAGGGTTAGTTCACCCAAAAATTAAATTACTCACCCTCATGTCGTTCCACACCCATAAGACCTTCGTTCATCTTCAGAACACAAATTAAGATATTTTTGATGAAATCCCAGAGTTTTTTTTTTAAATCTCCCATAGAAAGCAATGAAATTACCACATTTAAGGTCCAGAAAAGTGTAAAGACATTGTAAAAAATAGTCCATGTGACTACAGTGGTTCAACCTTAATTTTATGAAGCATCGAGAATACTTTTTGTGCGCAAAAACAAAACAAACGACTTTATTCAACAATTTCCTCTCTACCCTGTCATTCTATGCAGTTTTAACCCTTTAATATAGCCTACTTAAATAATGTACTTAAAATTAAGACTAAATAAATTAAAAATGAACTTTAAACCAAATCCATGACATGTAAAGTTTCAAAAATGGTCGCCGAGTGAATTGACTTGCCTTGAATCGATTTTGATCTATACCTAGACATGCAAATGAATTTAACATTTTTAATTTACAGTCTATTTCTCACATTAAAGTGAAATGGATCATAGTTGTCTTTTAGCCATGACAAAACAGCATATAAATATTGAGTTTTGAGAAGTCATTATGCAATTACTGAATTCGTCCTTTGTTTGCATCCCATGTATGTTAATGCGAGTCGGAAGTATCTTTTGAGTGAGGGTGTTGAGTGCGTGTGTGTGTCCTTGTGCTCCTATTTGTTTTGATGTTGACTGGATCGATTGTGTCTTTGGTGTGAGGGGAAAAAAGAGAGAGAGAGAAAACAACAGAAGAAAAAAAACAGAGAGGGAGATCTGGGTCTAGGCGACTTCCAGGCATTGTGCGAGCAACGGAAGAGAGGGGGCGGCCGAGGAAAAGTGAGACCATTACTAAATGAGCTCGGCCAATTAGCGGAAACCATACAGTCTGTCGGACTGGCAGAAGCAGCGTTATATAGATCAGATCCTCAGAGCTGCGTGCCTCAGCTAGTGTCCGGCAGCACGGCCTGAGTGGGCTGAACCACTCTATTGTGATTCTGAGAGCTGCTGTGACTCTCTGATGACTTTATGGAGCTGCAGCCTATAGATGAGTCACTGTTTAGTCTTTCTAAAAAGCATGAATCAAGGAATAACAAGGTGGAGTAATGTTGTTTTGACAAAGATACACTGGTATCTAAGATACACACACAAACTACACATCTAGCATGTATTTATCTTAATGTTAATCTCAACATTTACTATTACAGTTGCATTAGTTAATGCACTGTGAACTAACACAACTAACACATTTTTAACTATAATGTTAACAAATTAGACCTTATTGTAATGTATTACCGATACACTGGAGACTGAATGGTATAGTTCACCCAAAAATTAATGACTTACTTTCTTCTGTGAAGCACAAAAGAAGATATATTGAAAAATGTCTTCTTCTTTTTTTTGGCTTATATAAAGTCAGTGGAGTCCAGTGTTTGTTGGACCCCACTGACTTTTAAAATATCAAAATGCAATATAATATAAATATAAATATGTTTATAAGCTGCAGAAACAATGACTATACTTTTAATAAACTGCCTCTTCCTGCTGAAACTGAGAGATTTGGACATATAAGGACATGCTTTGAGCTTATCCGGTGTGGTGTATGGATGAAGGGGGATGTTTGTCCACTTGAGGAAGGTGGAAGGAGGTGGGGAGACGGACAAAAATGGACAATGAAGAAAATTAGGATGTACTGAAAAGGGTCACAGGTTGAGAGTGAGTGAAATGCAAAAGCAAATTCATGCTGTGTATGCATGCACACTACCTTTCAAAAGCATTTATTTAAATCTTTTGGAACATTATTATTGCATTTATTGTTATTTTTGATCAATATAATGCATCCTTGCTAAATAAAAGTATTAAATTCTTTTTTCTTTTCTTTTTTAAATCTTATTCACCCAGTAGTATGTGTGTGCTTCTGCATGTGTGAGTAGTTAAAGGGATAGTTCACCCAAAAATGAAAATTATCCCATGATTTACTCACCCTCAAGCCATCCTAGGTGTATATGACTTCTTTCAGACGAACACAGTCGGGGATATTTTTAAAAATATCCTTAGTCCTCCAAGGTTTATAATGGTTGTGAATGGGGGGCCGCATTTTGAACAAAAATCCATCCATAATCAGAGTAATCCATACGACTCCAGTGGGTTAATAAAGGCCTTCTGAAGCGAAACGATGCGTTTTTGTAAGAAAAAATATCCATAAAACTTTATAAATTAAAATAACTAGCTTCCAGCGGACGACCGTACGCATACAGCGCAACTCGACTTACGCCAAATGAGTAATCCTCTGACGCGATGTATGACGCAGGATGTAGGAGTATCGTAAGCTTAGATGCCTTTCAAGGTTCAAACAAATACGGCTGGGCAACAAACTCAATCTCCTCTTCTGTTAAATCGAAATCCTCCAAACTTTCTCTTTAACCCTTTCAAGCGTGAGTTTAAAATATTCTAACTGACCCCCCAGAGTGAGTTTTTTTTAAGGCGACCGTTATTTTAGAACGTTTGCCCTTATTGTTTCCATGGCGACGCGTCTTACGAGCGCTGAACCAAAGTCCCTTTAAGACAAGTAATTTCACTCGGCGGCCATCTTTGAAACGCCTCTCGGGCATCCTGGGCATCATGCAATCTCTTTGAATGGGGAAACATCAAATTCTCCAAAACTGTTTGCCAACCTTACGATTAAATTTCATATTTGAAATCAACAATGAAATCTAACAACAACCAGCTCATAAATTTAGTTTCTAAACGCTCGAATCATGACAAAAAAACCTGTATTTTTCAGGCTGGATCAAGCTAATGCGCATGCGCAGACCTAAATGCGCGTCTCTTCGGAGGCGCGCTTCTGACTGTTTCTATAGAAACCAGTGATTCTAACGGCCGCTGAAGTGACGCGAAGACTTTACCAGTCGGCGATTGGCTCTTATTTAGAAGGCGGGACTTATTCCGCCATATTGCGCGTTACACTTTCTCCCATTCAAAACAATACGAGTGACATGTCTTGTGTTATTCTATAGTCTTTGGCTGAACGCAGCCACAATAACACTGTATGACAAATGGATCGCTATTATTTTTTAATTATTATTATTATTTTTTTTAAATATTCGCAAAATTGCTTGCCATGTCATCAACTAGCTATATGATATTCCGATTCTCAAATATGTGTAATTGAGTGTGTTTTGTCATTTAAAACCCTTTATAAATGATCTTTATCTTGATCTATAATGCGAGATGGGTGCCGCCATTTTTGTTTGCACTACTGTAAATACTGTAAATGAGTCCTGTCATTCGGATTTACAGTAGGTGAATTCATCAGTTTCTCCCGAAATATATGCAAGTAAGTGGCTGGTGAACTGGAAGAATAATAGAGTAAACTTTATAGTTACTTAGGCCCATTATGTTTGTCTGATATGAATAAATGTCGGCAAATTATATTTGAATTCACTTTTATTGCTGCTTCCACTTATGTCTGACATCAGTGTATATTATATAAACTCTATGTATTGCTTTACTGGTGCTTATGCGTATTTAAATGTATGAAATCTTAAAAGAAACATTATGTGGCTGAAAACACTGCATAGTTGTGATATATGACAAGAGCTGCGCGCGTCCGTCTCGCAGCCAAAGTTCGAAATCTGGCAGTTATGTGACGTCGCTGAACGTTCGAACCAGGGACGTGCACAGGAATTTTGAGGGGCAGTTGCTCTGACCTAAAAAGCATCACCACCTCAGGTGTGCATTATTTTTCTAATAATTCAACGGCCCGTCGTCAATTATTCCTCACTTGAATCACAGCTTAAATAGTGTTTTGACATCGACAACCCAAGTGCATTTTACCTCAAACTTGCGTCTAGTTAACTTTCTAAAGTAGCAATCGCTTCTCAGGTCGACATTAACACACTGACAAAATTATATTCAGAATTAAAAATATTTTTATACCACTTTTTAATGTGTGATTGTGTAAAGGTTTTCACGAGATACCAACCTTTCGCGAACTTGCTTCCAACACTCGTTCTCATGGAGGCGCGGCGTGCACGGAGGGGAGGGGCTGTGCGCGCGCGAGTATGTGAGAGAGACGCGTGAGTGAGAGACGCAGGGAAATTAAATGCAGCTGAACGTTTGCTCTATGAAAGACATTGACAAAGACGAAAACTAAGGACATTTAATCTATAATTTTATTTTATTTTAGTTAGTTTTGCCAAACACACGTTACAGTTTTGGTTAGTTATCGTTTTTTGCAATGCCTCGTTTTTATTTTTATTTCAGTTGACGATGTTTTTCCCACCTAGTTTTCGTTTTTTCGTTCGTTTTCGTTAACGATTATAATCTTACTCACCTTTCCGACAACGATAAGTCGTCTCACCCGACAACCGCGACAATCTCCTAGTGCCGCTCATGCAGACTCAGCTCAGGTGCCGGTCGCGTGCAGCGCTGCAGCCACGTAAACAGAGTTTGCCCTTCCCCTACTGACTTTCACTTTCGGACGGGTGCCCGAACATGGAAGTGAATGAGGCTTTGCGATTTTTTTTTATTTTTTTTTTTTTTATCTAGGCCTACATGAAATTCTGCATCCATTGTACGATTTTTTTATTTATTTTTTTCCACCTCGGAAGGGCAACGTGAGTCGAGAAGGGCATTTGGGCAGTTGCCCGGGCAACCTGAGCAACCCCCCTGTGCACGTCCCTGGTTCGAACCTTGAAAGGCATCCAAGCTTACGATACTCCTACATCCTGCGTCATACATCGCGTCAGAGGATTACTCATTTGGCGTAAGTCAAGTTGCGCTGTATGCGTACGGTCGTCCGCTGGAAGCTAGTTATTTTAATTTATAAAGTTTTATGGATATTTTTTCTTACAAAAACGCATCGCTTCGCTTCAGAAGGCCTTTATTAACCCACTGGAGTCGTATGGATTACTCTGATTATGGATGGATTTTTGTTCAAAATGCGGCCCCCCATTCACAACCATTATAAACCTTGGAGGACTAAAGATATTTTTAAAAAAATCTCCGATTGTGTTCGTCTGAAAGAAGATAGTTATATACACCTAGGATGCATTGAGGGAGAGTAGATCATGGGATAATTTTCATTTTTTGGGTGAACTAACCCTTTAAGATCCCTTAGATCTATCTGAGCTACTGAGTCTGAGATGGACAAATCTTGAAGACAAAATATATGTATAAAAAAATTAAAAATAAAGCATGAACGAGCCAGAAATGATTAACATTCCAAATCCCAGAAAAGCTCAACCAAAACAAGACTTTAGGTGCTCCCTGTATAGAGAACAATGTTTCTCTCAAAATACTGTGCCAGAATCATTAGATGAGCAGCCAAGTAATCAAGATGCTTGCTGAATTGTCTGCAGCTAAAAATGTTGAAGATATTTCAGTCATGAGTTACACCACACGGTTATTCATAGAACCTATTGCAACATTAACAATTATCAGCGAAAGATCTAAGAAAATTTGCCACAGTCAACAATACTCTATTCATATCACTGTCAGCATGCACATATAGCCTTTCTTATTACAGAACAAAAAAGTATTTCTGAAGAAAATTATGCCAAGAGCAAACTTTTAATATGTATTTTCATTATTAATTTTACTAAATAGGAAATAATATGTGTTACTTGTAAGGGATCACAACATAAGTTAATTAAAAAAGAGTAATAACTTTTTCCTAATGAGAGTCTCAGTAATAGAAACCCATTTTCTTGTAGTCCAAAGTACACTGATCATTTCCATATTGATAGAATTAATAGATGAAAGTTTTTTTAGAACACCATTCTCTTTTTTATATAAATACAAGAAATCTCTCTGATCAACCTATGTGAAATACCAGAAATGGTGGGAAGAGGTGAATGTTGTGAACAGGCTGTCTGAAGTGTTCCCGATCTTTTCTTGGTAGTAAGTGACCTTCAAAGGAAAAAGAGGAGAGAATGATACTGGTTCAGGTCAGCCATTTCCTCTCAAGAGCCCTTGAGCTTGGTCCGATGGCCACATAGAGTTTCTGAGAGCCAGGCAACAGAGGATGTTTCACGTGCAGGCCTGGAGGTCAGAGGTATTATCAAGGCAGGATATTAAAGTGGAGCATAGAGTATATCATTACAAATCAAGTTAGGATATGTGGTTATTGGAGAGACCAAGACCGGCAATAAATCACAAAGTTGACACAAGCGGTTCTGTTAATTGATTGAAATTCAACCAAAAAAGAAGCTGTAACCTTTCTACAAAGATTTGCTCTTTAAGAGGTCTGGGTATATTTATTAAAGGCGTGGTTGATTATGATTTCAGTTTTTTAAATTTTAGTTAGTGTGTAATGTTGCTGTTAGTGCATAAACAACATCTGCAAAGTTACGACGCTCAAAGTTCAATGCAAAGGGAGATATTTTCTTTTAAAGAATTCTCTGTTTAAGGACTACAACAAACGGCTGGTAGGGACTACAACGAGCTGGTGACATCACAAACCCTAAAATTTACATAAACCCTGCCCCCAAGAACATGCAACAAAGGGGTGAGGCCATGTTATTGCAATACAGTAATTAACAAAAATGCAATAGCATGTCATAAAAGCAAGATGACAACATGACAAGTTATAACTGTAATTAAACTAAACTATACCTGTTCTATCTTCATATATTCTCTGGCTCTGGAGGATAACACACAAGCGATTTATAGATTATCATGACAGAATATGCTAATCAATGACTTCAAGATAGTTAACTACACATCAGCTACATAAATTAATCAACTAACCATTCAGACATTTTCAGTGAGTCTACATGAGGAAATCAGTGCTGCTAATACAAGCTCTTGAAACTCCACCCTCTTCTTGAGAGCAGCAGCTCATTTGCATTTAAAGGGACACACACAAAAATGGAGCGTTTTTGCTCACCCTCAAAAAGTGACAAATTTAACATGCTATTAAAAATTATCTGTTAGGTATTTTGAGCTAAAACTTCACATACACACTCTGCAGACATCAGAGACTTATTTTACCTATTATAAAAGTGCCATTATATGACCTCTTTAATTATTTTTTATATTTATTATTGTTTTAATAATAAAAATAATAATTTATATTTAATTTAGTTTAATTGTTTCTGCATTGTTGTGCCACATTTTAACTTGTACCAGACTTTTTTTTTCACAAAACCACTAAAGACTGGCTCATTTCCATCTTTATGCATAATAATAAAATGACATACAGACCACTCATGGGCTGCAGATTTGAGCCAGCTTGTTTTCCCAACACAGGCAGCAGTATAAAATAATGTGATGGGACATTCTTATTCATACAGTTTTGATTATAATTCAGTTGCTTTAGCATTAGCTTTAATCAAAAAAGATTAGATTTAATCAAACCCAGTGGTTAAACAATAGATTCATCAAACAAAATGCAACTGAATACAGCTAAACATTCCTTTTCGTTTTGAGAACAAGTGATATGCCCAGGATTAAGTTGCCCCAGGCAATAAATAAATCCCTCATCTGGCACCATATGTCATTCCAATATGGGACACACAGCATGCATCCCAAAATATGCTCTACAGCCCTGGCATTTATGGCAAGCCAATTTAACATTTATTCCTTTACAATAAATAGTATCTTTTCTGTTACTAGCACTAATCTTTAAATTAGTAGTAAATAATCCAATAGTTATACAATATTTACGATACTATCTTTTTCAGTTTCACTAGATTCTTTCTTTAGAAAATATAACTTTTTATCTGATAATTGTTCCAAATTTAACTATCTATTCAGTTAATCACAAGTGCTTATTTATCACGTTACTAGTATTTAATTAGTTGCTAGCAGTCACTATACCAATAGTGATAAGTAACTATTTCAAATGAATTACAAATATTTGTCAATGAAGTTTGTTGCTCAGATGTCAACTATTTACTTCCAACTATTAAAGGTATGGTAGGCAATTTCGAAGATGCTAGCAATAGCAAGCTAGCTTTGAAAGATCCCAACCTCTGTTCATAGCGCTCTCTAAGGCCATGCCTCCTTCAAAACATATGAAAGCACACAGCAGAGTCTGCAAAGCATCACGAGACAAGAAATTAAATTACTTCATGTCTCAAAGAGCTCTTACTTGTACCACCTGACTGCTGCAGATTCAGTTCGTCGTTGATAGTGCTGACATAGAAACGCATAAATCCGAGTCTAAGGACATGAACAGCTCCAGATAAATGTCACATTTGCAACATAAGCTTGTTGTTTTGGTTCAGGAGAAACTAAAAAAGGTGGCTGTTGTTTGTTTGTGGCACTCAGTGACTGTCTGTCTACAACTCTGCATAGCCTTACGGAACACGCTGATGACGTGTGATGTCTCTGCGCAAGCAGGGTGCGTGGAGGTATGGAAATAAATATGTTGACAGGCAGGTAGGACAATTGGCCAAAAATGTTTTGGTCCTGAGACTTCCACAGATTATATATGTACATGTTTTAATATTTAGACCACTTCTATTATTGATTGCTATCAGGATGTGAATAGAGTTTCAACCAGTATAAAAAAGTGTTTATAAAAAATGCCTACCCTACCTTTAAAGGTGCAGTATGTAAGAATTCTGTCCGCTAGAGGTCGCTAGAGGCCTATTCAAAACAAAGGCGCAGCTTGATGACGCCAAGTTTGATCGCAGAATCTTGGGACATGTGGTCTTCACCTCAACGGATGATGCAAAAGAATAGGTATAGGACTCGGGAAGAAATCATGATCATGGATGTGATTATTAATGTTACTGTAGTATGGTCAGATCAGGACCGAGTGTTGTGGGAGCTGAACAAGGCCGCTGGAGCGATTGTGCAACACACACCTCACGAGCAGCAGAACTTTTATTATGTTACAGTCGCCGGCGCCGCTTCCGCTTTTCCGGTCATGAGTATGAGTTAACACAGCTATCAAAACAGTTGTTCCCTTGTCTATTAAAACTTGTAATATATTAACGTGTCTTTGGTGTTTCCATGGTTTCTACAAAATAAATCCGGAAGGTTACCAAGGGTAACGCGGGCATGACGCAATTGAAAGGCGACTCCTCACATGTCCCTCACACTAGCCTTGGTTAAAATTGCAATTTTCTCACAATTTACAAATAGTTGGAAACATTTGGGATATTGTAAGTACTCAAGTGAACAAAATATATAACACTGGCCTAGTAGATTTTGGATATTTTACTGCAAAAAATATTACATATTGCACCAATTGTTGCCAGTACCTACTCCAGTTCTAACATTTTATTAGGTACTAGTACTTATTTATGAGACACTAGTATATATACCATATGAGATAGAAAACCTATCATATGTAATATTTAATGAACAGTCTCAAAGGCAGCTAATAGCCTATTAATAGGCACTATTTAAATTTATGTAAATAATTTAATATAATTTGAATAGCCGTTTTAATGTTCAACCGATTTCAAAACACTGCTTCATGAAGCATCGGAGCACAAATGAATTAGTGTATCGAATCATGATTCAGATCACGTGTCAAACTGCCAACGGCTGAAATCACGTGACTTTGGCTCTCCGAACAGCAGATTCGACACACTGATTCATAACGCTCCGATGCTTCATGAAGCAGTGTTTTGAAATTGGCCATCACTAAATAAATCTTATTTTGTTTGTTTTTTGCGCTCCAAAAATATTCTTGCCGCTTTATTATATTAATATTGAACCACTGTACTCACATGAAGTGATTTAAATATGTTTTTGGTACAGTAATGGATCTTGAGAGAGGAAATGTCATTGCTCCCTATGGAGGCCTCACGGAGCCATCGGATTTCAACTAAAATATCTTAATTTGTGTTCCAAAGATTAACAAAGGTCTTAGGGGTGTGGAACAGCATGAGGGTGAGTAATAAATGACAGAATTTTCATTTTTGGGTGAACTAACCCTAAATATGATTTAAAAATGTACTAGTAGTGATTGGAATACACAGTACGTAAATAATAGTTAATAATAGTTAGCTCTAACTATAGAATAAGAAATAGTTAAAGTAAAAAGGACTCTGAACATTATTGAATTTCTTAATATCAATTTTAAAATTGTAAATAAAAATAGATGCTAGTTTATGCTGCCTTCACGTGCTATCGGAAATGTGATAATTCCCACTTCTGAAGTCGTGATAACGAGCTCATCGCAATGGGAGGGCGTTTACGTGCACATTTTTACCAAGGAAGCTCATATTTACGATCATTCGGAGAGCACGTGAAGGCAGCATAAATGTTAAAACGGCTTGCCATGTGACGTCACAGGTTTGGACCGCTGCACACAGGCCTCTGTCAGCCGCTGCTGGATCCTCCAGGAAAAGTAGGTTACTAAAATGAAACCGACAGAGAACTAAAAAGTACTTCACAAGTGTATTGGTTTAGCTACTAACCGAGAGCGAACACAGCTTACTGATAGTGTTTACTCACATCGTGTGAGATTGTATTTCTTTCAGAAGTAAAAAAAATCTCGCATAAATCAGCCGAGTCGACCTGAAGTATTCGCATTATTCAACAAACAAATAAACAGTTTAAACGGGATGTGATGCTACTCATCGACAAACTCAACGATCTAGAGGGCTCGTTTGTGTTTTTTAATGTTTAGGGAATATTTATATTAATGTTTAACAGTTGTATTAATATATACTACTTGGTGGTAAGTGCACTGGGCTGTGAATCTATGAACTGAACTTTTTAATTGAAACCCCACAGACACACAGCTTCAGACACGCAGACGCAGCTCGTCGGTTTATTTCATGTGCTGATTTCATTTTGCAGATGAAAACGAAGCGAGACGAGGCTGATGCTCGGTAGACTGGGAGTCTGCAGCGTTTCAAGAGGTAGAGGAAATTGTTAATGTCCTATTGTTTAAATAAGCCAGTAAACACAGGACACAAGTTACCATAGATGAGTTGTTGTTACGATGACGTTTATCTGTGTCGCACTTTCATCAGTCGATGTAACTTTGCAGTGTAACACAGGCTGCTGCAGGAGAGAGCAGCGGTTACACGTTTTATCGTAGATTAATGGGTTTTCAAAGATAAAAACATTGACATACGGGTGATTTATCGGCCTAACAATCCCCGGCTTTGAGTACGAGCTTTCACGGATTGCAGTGCCGTCCATTGTGGTCAGGCTGGACATTTCTCTGGTTGCAAACTAAGACATTTGTTAGGATGTAGATCAGTGCAATGATTAGCGGTCACAGTTGAAAAATACATCTTAAGATTATATTTGTTTTGTTACATGGTAGCTGGTCGTTATCTGGTCCAAACTGGTAGCCAATCTTGGACCAGCTACTAGTTAGTTATATTAAGATGGTCAAACTATTTTGGTGGGCATCATAACTGGCCAACCAGCTAGAAACCAGTTTCAAAGCCCCAGTTTGTATTTTAATGCTTAAGATTAGACTGTGTTTACACTTGTTCATTTGTTAGCACCTTGTGTTGTTGTGAGGTTTATTTGCTTTGTTTTCACAAGCTTATAATAACAAACACTCTTCAGCACTTGGACACAGGACATTGTCCAGCTCACACCAGATGGCTCAAATGAAAAGTTGATCATTACATAACATTTCCTATCTTATTTTCATGGACGGGCTCTGTAGATAAAGGATTGTGGATTAAGTGTTGGGGACAATGGCTATTGTAGCAATGGGAGACTTGAGAGAGGAGTGAATACATTGCAAGTACTGTGCACCTGTGGGAATTGTATGTATATATATATGTGTGTGTGTGTGTGTGTGTGTGTGTGAGAAAGAGAAATGCAATTTGACTAAGGAACCCTGGAATTCCCCTTTTGGCTGAGAATGGTTGCCTTTTCCTGCTTTTTAATTTGGCCCCTATTGTTATTGTGAAAACCATGCGTTGCCACTGGAAACCCAGCATAAAGCATAAACCTGTTTTGCGTAGTTACAGTTACGCAGTTTTTACAAGCTTGGACAGCACTGCTGTAACTCTTTGAGGTGTGGTTTAAATTAAGGTGTGTACTAGAAAATCTGGAGTTATATATTATTTAATCATTCTCATGCACAATTAAGACACAAAAAACTGAGAAAAGTTACACACAGTGACATAGTTTATATTCTGTGCTGTCCTTGTAGAAGCCTGGTATGTCTGGACCCACCTGGCTGCCTCCGAGAACCTTGGGTAGTTCAGATAGAGCCACAGCATCAATGTCACACTCTGGCCCCGCTCTCTACAGACCTCCTAAGAAAGGTCTGCCCGACCAGAGGCCCAAATATAACATGTATGAACAGAATGGTGGAACAGGAGGAAACGGGATGCCTGTAAGATATATGGCAACTGGACCTTCAGGTAAGAACCCTTAATCTTTCCAGTGCATGCTTGCTTCATTAAGGTTGCACAATATTGGGAAAAAAACTGACATTGTGAAATTTTGTTTTTCTGCTCTACATATTGCGACATGGGAGTGAATCTTTCTAGAATGATTGGGGTGATTTTGTAGGGGAGTGAATCTGTGTAGAAAATATTAAACAAATTACAAGCATAGATAAATACTATAGAACAAAGTTACAAATGAAATAAACAGTGCTTTTTCAGGTAAGTCTAACAGTATTCAGGTATAGAAATTGAATATTCAAATGTCTCAGCAGTCCGACATTTTTGTTTCCTCAGTGTAGCAGCTGGAGATATATAATGTCTGCACCAAAAAGCATTACAAATCTTCTGTTATTGGATGTACCAACGAACATAAGAGTCTCCATAGACTCTGCATCTGAGTCACTGAGGAAACCGCAGTTGAATTTAGTTTATGAAGGAAATGTACCGAAGAAAGTTGGTAAAGTGTTTCACAATCGAGGGTCAGTTCAACGCTGGATTTGCACAAAATATTAACATGACGGTCGACATGATGGTCAATGAGTTGAATCAACTACAACTACATACATTTATCCACTAACCATTCAGAAATGTCCAGTTGCATCCTAAAAAGTTGTAACTTCTTCCTGAGTCTTTCCATTACTGTCTGATTCCGGTTTGAACAATGTAAGGCTGAACACCACTACTGACTATTTCTGACATTTTGGCTGCGTGAGATTCTCCAGTTTTCTTTTTGTTGAGTTTCCCAAGCACAAGCTGAAAAAGCTCCGCCCTCTTCTGGAAAGGGGGCGGGGAGCAGCAGCTCATTTGCTTTTAAAGGAACACACACAAAAATGCTGTGTTTTTGCTCACACTCAAATAGGGGCAAATTTGACAAATGATCTGTGGGGTATTTTGAGCTCAAACTTCAAAGACACATTCTGGGGACACCAGAGACTTATATTACATCATGTGAAAAGGGGCATAATAGATCCCCTTTAAATAAATAATTGATTGAATACAATTTGACAGTTTGTGCTTCGTAACATTGAACTGATGTTTGTGTGCTTAGGTGGATCCATGCAACACCAGCATCAAGATGATCGCTCAGGGTCTGCTACCTATCATCCATTGCCTCCCCATTTAGGAGACCGATACTATGCTTCAGGCCAGGGGCCCAAAGAAGACCACCACAACTGGAACCCCCGCATGGCCAGCCATGAACTTCATGTCTGTGAAATCCACATATTCATTTAGAAATATTGTTTAGGACTTGTTTTCTGTAAATATTAGTTCCTTAAATTTCCAAAAAAAAAAAAAAAACATCTATAAAGTATGTTGTTTGTATGAGCCAAACTTTTCCAGGCCTCAACTACAACTACAGTGTTTGAGGGTCAAAGTATATGTTGTTCACGGGCAGCCAATAAAGACCATAGGCTGACACTGTGCAAATTTGTAACATTGTTACGTAGGTTTGTAACTTGTAAATTATTGACGAAGCGTTTAGAGTTAATTCTTTCTTTTAGAAGACAATAACTTTATTTGTCGTGCACTTTGATCTTTAAAACTTTGCAGGCCTTTTACATTCACAAACAGCTATATTACACACTGCATGAAAGGACTAATATTTGAAAAAGCATAATAGAGACACTTTAAAACATTCCTCCCACATTTAGGCATTATTGTGCTTCTTGAAAGTATAATAATGTGAGTTTTGTTTGTGGCTGTTATTTGCTCAGAATCGGGGATCAGAGAAGCACATCTCTACTATTGATGCAGAGATAGACTCTCTTACATGCATGCTGGCTGACCTGGACAATCACCCTCAGAGCTCAAGCACACAGGTAAACACTTTAAAAGCAGTAACACATCAAATAATGCTTTAAACCATGTCCCGTGGGAAAAACAGTTTACCAATAATTTAAAGATTGCTTTCATATATATTAGTAAAAAAAAATGTTGCTAATAAAGAACTTGTTTACTGTTTTGCAAGTTGATAGTGTGCGGGATTTTCTTGTTTTTTCGTATTTCGACTTTACTAGTCTTATCCTACGCACCTATCTATGATCTACAGGTGTGCGACGCTAATTGACCATATGTATTAGATATATAAGAAAATGTGTTTCTTAAAGGATTAGTTCACTTTGAAATGAAAATTAGCCCAAGCTTTACTCACCATCAAGCCATCCTAGGTGTATATGACTTTCTTCTTTCTGATTAACATAATTGCTGAAATATTAATAAATATCCTGACACATCCAAGGTTTATAATGGCAGTGATAGGGTTCAGTGAGTATGAGCTGAACAAAGTGCTTCCATTCACATCCATCCATCATAAATATGTGCTCCACACGGCTCCGGAGTGTTAATAAAGGCCTTCTGAAGCGAAACAATGCGTTTGTGTAAAATAAATATCCATGTTTAACAAGTTATGAAGTCAAATATCGAGCTTCCGCCAGACCGCCTTCCATATTAAAATTACAAAGAAAGCGTAAACTGGCGTCGCGTCAATTATACTTTTTCCATAAGTTTAATAGGGAAGGCACATGACGTAGCGTAAGCTTTGTTCAGCTCATGCTCATTGAACCCTGTCACTGCCAATATAAAGCTCGGATGCGTCAGGATATTAATATTCATATTAATAAGTCATATACACCTAGAATGGCTTGAGGGTGAGTAAAGGTTGGGCTAATTTTCATTTCAAAGTGAACTAATCCTTTAAGACTGGAATAGATTACATCACTGGTTCTCAACAGGTTTGGCCATGGGACCAACATTTTCCCATGGTCATTAAGCTATGACTCAAATTTATAAGAATTGAAACCTACTATTTATTTCTCAAAAATGGTTGACACACACAGGCAGGGCATTCACCTCCATGTTGCTTTTATGCCACTGACTGGATGGGGCGGAGTCACGTGGTAGTATGTTTTTAAAGGGAAAGAATTAACAGGATTAAAAAAACGAAATAACCGACATGGGAAAATTACGTCGGTTAGAGATTCTGAATTTCGATTCCGATTACTTTTCGATTAATCGTCCAACCCTAGTTAGTAAGTTGTGAGCATTAGCCACCACAGTCATCAAAAATGTAGACAATCACACAAAGTGAAAATAAAGTGATATTTTGTTAAAGGTTATGGAAACTACAGTTACCATTTTAAATACACAATACTAACATGAACTCTTTATAATGTAATTTATTGGTACTTTCTGGTAATTTCATGACTTTATAATGGCTCGTTTCTACCGAGTGGTACGGTTCAGTTCAGTACAGTACGATTCGGGATGGTAAACCCTGATCCGGCTTGCATTTCCACCGCCAGCAGTACCCTTACTTGATAGGCGTGGTGTATGCCAGAAAGTAACGATCAATGTCATTCTTGTGTGAAGAAGAAAATGAGCATAAACAACAATGGAGGACATACAGCAGCTTTGTTTGAGCAAAGGCTGAAGGCTGCAAGGAAAAACAGCTGAAAAATACACACTGTGTTGCAACGGTATTGTGTTGTATTTCCCATGTAGCATGTGATTCTCTGTCAACCAATCAACGTTATGCAGTGAGTGTAGCTCCACCCTTTTGGTACCGGTACTATTGTGCTAGGTACCCCAACTGAAGGGTCCCAAAAAAGTGGTATGGTATGGTTCGGTTCGGAATTAGGGTATCATTCACAACTTCTGACAATGGAAATGGCAAAAATAATGCATACCGTATCGTACTGTACTGAACCGTACCGCTTGGTGGAAACAAACTATAATTGACAACGTAAATTGCTCATGCAGTTAAAGGGTTAGTTCACCCAAAAATGAAAATTCTGTCATTTATTACTCACCCTCATGCCGTTCCACACCCGTAAGACCTTCGTTCATCTTCAGAACACAAATTAAGATATTTTTGTTGAAATCCGATGGCTCAGTGAGGCCTCATAGCCAGCAATGACACTTCCTCTCTCAAGATCCATAAAGGTACTAAAAACATATTTAAATCAGTTCATGTGAGTACAGTGGTTCAATATTAATATTATAAAGTGACGAGAATATTTTTGGTGTGCCAAAAAAACAAAATAATGACTTATATAGTGATGGCCAATTTCAAAATACTGCTTCAGGAAGCATCAGAGCTTAAATGAATCAGTGTATCGAATCTGCTGTTCGGAGCGCCAAAGTCACGTGATTTCAGCCGTTGGCAGTTTGACACACGATCCGAATCATGAGTCGATACACTGATTCATTTCTGCTCCGATGCTTCCTGAAGCAGTGTTTTGAAATCGGCCATCACTAAATAAGTCGTTATTTTGTTGTTTTTTTTGGCGCACCAAAAATATTCTGTCATTGCTGGCTATGCAGGCCTCATAGAGCCATCGGATTTCAACAAAAATATCTTAATTTGTGTTCTGAAGATGAACGAAGGTCTTACGGGTGTGGAACGACATGAGGGTGAGTAATAAATGACAGAATTTTCATTTTTGGGTGAACTAACCCTTTAAAGAGTGTATGCCACAGGCACAGTATATCTGACCTGACAGGAAAGTTCATTTTTCTGAGGTGAGAGACTTTTTATTTCATAAGAAATTACGAAAAATGGTGTTAGAATAAGGACACTGACAAATAGCCTGACATAATCTCACCTGACACCACATAGGCTGAATCCCAAATGGCACCCTAAACACTTGCGGTCTTCCTACTACGAGTCTGCGCTTTTGTAACGTAACACCGCTTAGGCTTTCAGGAAGAAGTCTGCCGCAGAGCTCGCACCTGTGCAGGCTCAGCAAAAGTGTGCATTGAGGGTGCATATCTGCCGCAAAGGGGGCACTCGTGAGTACCCTTCTGAAGCCTAAAATTGACAAATAGGACACACTGCGGCCTCGTTGGACTTAACGGACATGTGCATACGGCAGCCATTGTAAGTCCACAAGACCGAAAGTGCATAGAAGTGTGTCGTTTGGGATTCGGCCATACTGAATCAGGACAAGTTGACAGTGCATTTTTCCTCAGTGCCTCTCAGGCACTCAGTGCTGAAGCAACAGCTTTCACAAATTTCTTTCAAAATAAAAGTCTTGCATCAGTAAAACATTTAGAATTACTTCTTTGTTGTTGTTTGTTTGTTGTTAGTTTGTTTTGCAACCCACTTTTGGGGGTTGTTCTTTCAAGTTGTTCCAAATACAACAAACTCGCACAGAAACATGACGCCTCATTGCAATAAGTCGCTTGACAAATAACTTGTGGCAACTAGCTTTGGCAAAAGTCATGTAGTGTATTCCAGCCTTTTGGGTAATGTATAGTATTGAGGTAATGTTGCACAGCTCTCTGGAATACTTGATTCTGATTGTTCTGATTCTGTTTTTGTTTTAAATTAAAAAATATGTATGTATGCAAAATTTCCTTTCTCTTTTTTTTCAGTTGTATGACAATGTGCCTTACAGCAAGCACCTCCCTACTGACCGCTATAACTCTTCCAACCAGATGGGGGCTCCACCGACAAGCAGGCCCTCAATGGGCTACCCCCCTCCACTCCAAAACCAGTACCACCCCGCCCCACCTTACACCTCTACACCTCAGCCAGACTACATTTACCCCTCCGCCCCCTCTTCCATCCACAAACCTTACCCACAACCAGTGCCTGCCTCCTACACCACTGCCTCAACCCCAACTGGTCCTCGCTTTACTGTACAGGTGAAAACGGCTCAGCCCGTCACCTATTCTCAGAGCGGACGACAGGCAGAGCAAGCTTACACCCCGCCGCCGCCCCGTCAGCATGCCTCTCGGCCCCCTCAGCAAGATCGGCCACATTATGAGGCACAGGGACAGGGCTGGTACCCACCTCCACCTCCCCCTGCCCAAGAACCTCATGGAGATCCAGGTGCCTATAAGGGAGGAGCAGGAAATATGCCAGGAGGAAGAGCCGGCCAGGGAGCACCGGTGAAGATGAGTCAAGACCAAGTGTCAGCATATCAGTCTAACAAGGTAAGACAGGGTTGTAGGAGAGGTCGATGTTGGTTTGTCAAGTTGTAACAGAGATGGGAACTCTGTCATAAAACCAAAGGCAGACTTCCTATTAAATGGCTTATATAAAAAGAAAAAAGGGTTAGTTCACCCAAAAATGAAAATTCTGTCATGAATTACTCACCTTAATGTCAGTCTACACCCATAAGACCTTCATTAATCTTCGGAACACAAATTAAGATATTTTTGAAATCCGAGAGGTATATGACTCGTCCATAGACGGCAATATAATCACCACTTTCAAGGTCCAGTAAGGTACTGAAGACATTGTTAAAGCAGTCCAGGCGACTGCAGTGGTTCATCCTTAATTTTATGAAGTGACGAGAATACTTTTTGTGCGCCAAAACAAAAATAACGACTTTATTCAACAATCTCTTCTCTTCCCTGTCATTATCCTTACGCAGGTGCCACAGTAAGCACAGTGAAGGCTTCCATGTTTACGTCCGAATGCCGGCTCATTATTGGCCAAAGCTGCACACGTGAGAAGCACGATGCATTTGTGTGATGCTAACGCAGGGCTTGGCCAATAATGAGTCGGCGTTCCAGAACCTGGGAGCGCTGGATGTAAACAATGTATGAGAATGACAAAGAAGAGAAGATATTGTTGAATAAAGTGGTTATTTTTGATTTTCTAATATCAAGTGTTTCTCAGAAATTGCTTACTGCGCCTTTAAGTGCTAAACAGTCATGAAAATGTTTCAAGTACACTTAAGTGGCCTTTTATTTCATCAATATTAGATTATCAAATATATTTATGATTTGAAGTGCACATGCAATACAGTTAAGTAAACTTCTTTTTCAAAAAGGTTTTGTGTGTGTGTGTGTGTGTGTTTAGACTACAGAAAGTCTGAGAGTGTTTAAAAATTACATTTGTACAAGAATGATAAAATGTTTACAAGTGAACAGCAAAAAGGTTTTATGTATGCAGTTTATCAATGTTCTTCCATGTTCTGCCAGCAGGGGTCAGCACCACGTCCAGAGGAAGAGTTGGATCGACTCACCAAGAAGTTGGTGTATGACATGAATCATCCCCCAACTGAGGAATATTTTGGTATGCTCCAATATTTAATGCATTTTTTCTTATTTTATGTGTACAGCGAGGGTCATGGATCTCTCTCTCTCTCCATCTTTCTCTCTCAGGTCGATGTGCTCGGTGTGGGGATAATGTTCTGGGAGATGGCAGTGGCTGTATTGCCATGGAGCAGGTGTTTCACGTGGAGTGTTTCACCTGCATCACCTGTCATGCCAGACTGAGAGGACAACCTTTCTATGCATTAGACAGGAAGAGCTACTGCGAGAGCTGCTACATAGTGAGTTGTTTTTTTTTCTGTCATCTTCTCTTGGTTTCTGCCTTTTTTTGTTTGTTTGTTTTTTTGGTAGCATATTTTACATTAAAACTTTTAACATTTTGTTCTTCCTCTCTGCTCACAGAGCACACTTGAGCGCTGTTCAAAATGCTCTGAGCCCATCCTAGACCGGATCCTGAGGGCGATGGGAAAGGCTTACCATCCTCGCTGTTTCACATGTGTGGTTTGCGGCTGTTGTCTGGATGGAGTGCCTTTTACTGTGGATGCCACATCTCAGATCCACTGTATTGAGGACTTCCACAGGTACTTACTCACTTCTCTCCTTTTGTTGTCCCTCTGTGTGGTGTAAAGCCACTGTTTCTGTTGATAAACAATCAAATGCAGATGGTGGAGTGACATGTTGTTTTTCTTCGCTAAATCTTTGCTTTTTTTATTAATATGAGGCTCTTCCAAATGTCCTACCAGTTACTGTATGGATTTTATCTCTAAAACCTTGTTTGCTTCCTTTTTTCAGGAAGTTTGCCCCACGCTGCTCGGTATGTGGCCAGCCCATAATGCCAGAGCCTGGGCAGGAGGAAACAGTGAGGATCGTTGCACTGGATCGCAGTTTTCATGTTAACTGCTACGTATGTGAGGTAAGAACCATCATTTTGTATGTTTATGTTGAATTATTGATGTAATGCACCAACTCAGATATTTGAGAATAGTTTTATTTTTAACATCCATGTAAAAATAAAGGGTTTCATTTAGTGATATATATATATATATATATATATATATATATATATATATATATATATATATATATATATATATATATATATATATATATATATAAAAAATATTTATTTCACTAAATTAAACCCTTTATCATTAATTTGGGGGATTTGGTTAATAATGACAATCATACTAAATTAATTTTGTAATTTGTAATTATCTAATTAAATATTATGCACTAATTAAATACATTTACAGAACAGAAATCTGAACATTGGATAAAGCCAGGTTCAAAATTGTTTTATTTTGGTGACATACACTATTAGAGTTAAAGGTTTTGGATATCTCTTTTTATCAATCCGTAAATCAGGATTACTGTCAATAGACAGAGAAAAATACATGTTCACCATGTTTTTTGGCATAAAATGTTAAAAGTATCTGGTGAATGATATATGAATAAACAACTTAAAGTACATTTTAAATCTTTTTCTTTTGTTATGCTTTAAGTAAACTTAATTTTTTTTAATTGAAGTCTAACATACTAAAGCACATAAAGTACTTGATTATAATTTAACTGTAGTGTTATTCAATATTAGATTTAAACTTTATTATATTTTAAATGCATTAAATTGCATGAAATACATGCAAAATCTGCAAATCCGAATCTGCAAAATGTTACGTTTTTACAAAGAGGCATCATTAAAAATACATGTTATTTCTTATTTAGTATTACAAAAGGTGAAAACATTCACTGATGCTCAAGAAGGAAACATGATGCATTAACAGATATACAACTGTAGAAGTTTCAGTAGAAATGGCATCAAAGTATACTTTAGTTTACCATGCGTGTCAGAACATTCACCAGTATTGAATTTAACCATGATTTTAAATACAATAGAAATAATTATGAAATTACATAAAGATGTATTTAAGTCCTACATAAGTCAAGTACATAAGGGTCAAAAAAGCAAAGATGGCTTTTGACGATGCTGATTTATTTTGATTGGTAACAGCCCTATAGTGTCTTATTATTCTGATTTAATAAGGCAAGACACTACAGGCTATACCACTGTTCATTCAGGCACTAGTCAATAGCTGCATTTCCATTATCCTTCAAATTGCCCAAATTGAAATTTACGAATTGAAAATGCGCCCAATGGAAACGCGTCAATTTCACAAAAACTCCCATATATCGCAGAAAAGTTTTTCCGCTCAGATGAGGTGGTTTTTCAGGCAATTTGAAAAGGAATATTTCGCAAAACTGCAATGGAAACAGTTTTTTCACATTTACAGGTCACCTGGCGTACGTAAAAGTCGATCATTCTTTAAAGATGTCATGGTATGTTTGGACAGAAGATGAGACGGAGTTCTTTATTGAACTGATAAAAGGCAAAAGAATTACAGGACTACTGGATTCTAAACAATAAAGAAACACCACAATTTATCAAGACCTTGAAGCGGGGGAGAAACACCCAGAAACGCCTCATAGGTAGCCACTCCCAAGTTTAAGGGGCTTTCCTTGCCAATAATGCTTGGAAACATGCCTACGTCTCCTTCAATTAAAAATAATTGCTAGTGCAGTGGCTGCGATGAAAACCTACTAACATCCGTTGCCATGATTTTTGGAATGACTTATCGCTAGAGGAAAAATTGTTTTATTCGCATAACATCAGTTAATGGAAATGCCGTAATTTTGCAATAGGTTTGTTTTTTTTGTTTGTTTTTTTTGCACAAATCTGTAATGGAAACCTGTTTAATTTTAAGATTTTAGGCTATTTTGCTTTTACCTCTTTCAGACTAGTGAAAAGAATATGAGTAGTTTTAGATTTCTCCATTGTTTTTAATTAATTATACTGTTCGCAAAGCTTTGTGGGATTATAGTTCTTTACATCCCTTCTTTGGCTTATTGTCTGATTTTTCAAATTCTTTTTTGCTTCAAATCATAGTTTGTAATGTTATGATTCTCCTTGTAGCTGGTTGGTTTGGTTCATGGCTTACAATGTTTTAATGAAGACGAAAATGGAAAAATACTTCAGAAACCAGCGCTGCTGAAAAAGTGGTCGGGCGCTGTTGCACCCTGTAGGACTGTTACTAATCAAATGAAATCAGCATCAACAAAAGCCATCTTGACGCTGCAGAGGTGGCACAGAAGCTGCATCTGAAGTGGCATTTTTAGATGTATTTACACATTGTTAAATACGATGAGTTGGCATGAATGCATTTACACTGCAGTTACAAATGCATGCATAATACTATGAGATTAATTGTATTAAAAATAACATTTTGAATATTGTTTGGGTTGTAGGAGTGTGGTCTTCTCCTCTCTTCAGAGGGCGAGGGAAGAGGCTGCTATCCCCTGGACGGACACATACTGTGCAAGAGCTGCAGCGCCCGTCGCATCCAAGATCTCTCTGCCAAAATCTCCACTGACTGCTAATGTCCCGTCCTGTCTCGCGCGCCCTTTCTCCGCTTCATGGTTATTCTTCAGAATGTACCACTATCTAAACATCCACCACCTGATATTTCTTCCATCCTCAACCTTACACACTAAATATCCACATGTCGATTGCACAAATAATATGAAGACATCCCTCTCAGGGTAGCATAGAGCTGTGAACAAAAAAACAATAGCTCTTGTGCTTAGAGTAGTTTCACTGGAAAGCTGTTTCTTAAATAAAACAGGAAAAACAGGTGGTGAATGAAATGTGATGGTGTTTGTGTATAATCCTCCACGCATGTATGTTTATACAAAATGTGAGTCTTGTGAACAGGGTGCATTTCTAACTTTGGAGAAGCAGTCACTGCTCTTAAGAGTTTTTACAAGTTTCCTCAAATAATGCCCCAATTCTGCTGGCAGTTGGGGTCACTTCATATCGTCCCCTTTCAGATGCTCTTTTATATCATCTCTGTTCTCTTATCCTCTCAAAAACAAAAACATGATGTTTTCTCCTGCTACACTCGGCGGAGATCAAGCGCTCGTTATTTTAATACTTGAAATCATGATTGTTGAAGGATATTATTACTGTATTTCGTTTACTGACTTGATATTGATTTATTATCGTTACATTCATCGTGATGCTAAAGACACTTCTGGTAAAAAGGTGGAAAGTTTAACATGGGCAGCTTTTTTTTTTTCTTCTTTTTTTCCCCCCGCTGCTCTTGTCACTCCGCTTGGTTAAAACTCTAGGTTTATGCTGATCTCTTAAGCTGTTATAAGAAGCGTGGTGTCAGATAGGAGTAAAGGGTAAATGTGTGTACCATTAACACTTCCCTGAAGGAAATCTCTTGAGAGGTGTGTGTTGAGCTGCAGTCATGTTGTTGAGTTTTCTGTTCTGCTCAGTGGTTTGGTTTTGGCAGCAGAGTGGATCATTTTCGAGGAGTTTGAATAGTGAGAGAAATAGTGAGCAATTAGGGAAAGGAATCTGCTAGTTTAGAAGAATGACAAATGTGACCTGTTAGAATTAGAACGTTTCTCATAACATCAAGGAAGTTTGTTGCAATTTTGTTACTAAACATACAGACTAACGGAAGATAAATGGACAAGTATGAAGGTTACAAAAAGGTTAAGTATGCACTAAAATGACTTTCACTTCAGATTCAGATTATGCATCCGACTTTTGTGCAAAGAGATTGTTACTGACTGGCTTTATTTTTTTTTACATCTTTTTTTTTTTTGTAATTGCTTTATTTTGTGTCAAAATGCATTTTTATTTGTTTGTTATTTGAATAATGTGCAACAGCAAGCATTCGTTACTTAATGCCATTATACAAAAAGGTTTCACATAAGGTGTTGGTTGCTTGAAACAAAAAAAAGTATTTGCGCTGACAAATGTTACAATTGTCTAGAAACTAAACGCATAAAGTGGTTCAGATGGTTGCATGCTTTATTTATTGGTTTGTCTGGAATATTTTGTAAGAATGTTCAAACATAGTGTCCATCTGATCAATTTGCTGCCAAAAAAAACTTTTTCTAAACTCGTCAACATAGTAGATGATCTCTAATTGATAAAGTAGCACTGGTACTGCACAGTTTGTTTTAATGGCTGATGTACTTTTCAAGCTGCCAGTTTATTTCAGGGCTTGTTTGGATGAGTTTGCATCTTTCCCTCATATTGATTGTAAGGAGACACAAAGATCTGCTTTATAAATCCATCTGTTTTATGTCTATTGATTTCTAGTTTGTACTGACCGTTGTTTCTGATTTATGATTTAATGAACTGTGAAAGAAAAGAAAAAAATAGCCATAAGATTTTGTGTGCTTGCTTTTTGTATTACATAAAGCCAATCACACATGAATACAGTTTCCCTGATCACACTTTATTACAGAGGACTAGCAAATCCAATGACACTGTTGCAAGGTCAACACAACACATCTATATCAAGATTTTTTCAATTTAATTTAAACTGAAATCATATAATCACTTGCTATCAAGCTTGATAGTACCAGAACACAAATATTTAATACCATACAGTGTGTACAAGTCCATTAAACACTAGACAAAAAGAATTTAACTCTCTGTACTGGAATAGTATAAACAGTTGTTATTTAACAATATGCGTGCTGCTGAATTTTAATAAGAACATTTTTGCTAAATACAGATGGTATCATAAAGAGAAGGAGAAACCGAAGACATTATAGTTTTGTTTTTACAATCCATGATACAGGCATAAGGCAAAAATGCACATGACCAGAAATCCTCTAAAACATCAACTAATATTGACGCCTACACAATTATGACAATGTAGGGTTTCAGTTGAGGTTTTTGTTTACCAAGCAATTTGACTAACATGAGGTGAAGGTTTTCCAGTAGAAATTCCGGCATCCTACTTTCCGTTCTCGTTGGGAGAGGGGAATCTGGCGAACCACTTCATTGTGAACATCAACATCATCAATGCTTCCAAGAGCATCTTTCTCCTCAGGTGCCATCGACTCAAAAAGTTGCTTCAGAAGGAGCAAACGAGAGAGATCCTGAAGCTGAAGACAGAAAAGGTATTTCAAGGTCAAAAAGAAAAACAAAACTATAATTTGAACTTGTGCATGTTACTGTTTTTGTAATACTTTACAATAAGGTTGAACGGAAACGTACTCCATAAACGCTACTTTTCAGAAAATGGAAAAAAAAATGTATTTTTTACTTTATTTTAAATTATTTTTTATATAATTAAACACCGCGTTGTCGAAGTTGATATAGCCTAGTGTTAATTGTGTAAAGAAAACTGTGCAAAGAACCAGTTCTTTATTATTACTTTAATATTTTTGTATACAAGCAAAGACGGTCCAAACCGCACTTCATTTTAAATTGAGGCGGGTGGAGTAAAGTTATGAGATTTGACTGACAGTTGAGCCAATGGAGTTACGAGATTTAGTCACAAGCTCTAGTTTTTTTAAAAAAAATACTTTTCATTTTCATTAATTTCATATAAAAACACACTCACAGGGTGACCAATAGTAAGGATTTATGGGTGGGGGGGGAAATAAATAATTAAAAATGACGAAATATGGAGATATTTCTATATGGCTAGGATTTCAGTGACGTTTAACATTAGTTACATTAGTTAATATGAACTAACAATGAAAAATACTTCTAAAGCATTCATTATTTTTAATGTTAATTTCAAAATTTACTAATACATTATTAAAATTAAAATAATTTAATGAACCTGAGCTAAAATGAACTATAAGCGCTTGTATTTTTTAAAAAAGAAGAAAGATTTATAAATACTGTTACACATAAATTGCTCATTGTTATTTTTTAAATAGCTAATGCATTAAAAAAACATTAACTTCTGGGACCTTATTGTAAAGTGTTACCATAATTTATAATCCACACAGACGTGACCATCAAAACTAACTGTAGAAAAGCATGTGTTCTACCTCATTCTCCTTGGGTTCCACTTCAGATTGTAACAGCTGGAGCAGCAGGTCTCCTCTAGGCGCTGAACTGACGCTGCACAGCAGCAAAGAGACCGATAGAGTCGCCACGACCACCTGTAACGGGGAGAACATCTTAAAGCTGTAAAAACACTGCCTTTTAGAGTGCTTTAAGGATGACAAGCTTATATAGGCACCAAAGGTGGGATTCTGGGGTCGATTAGAGAGAACTTATTGGTCGAAACATAACCACGAAGGATGATGAAGGTGGTTGTGTGGGTGTAGAGAAGCAGGGGTAAAGGGTGAAGAGACATTTGTGCGAGGGGAGGGACTCCCAGACCCAGTAGGAAAGATGTTTGATAAGGTCACACAGGTGTTAACTTTTACATCAGAAGCCGTATCAATTAATTAATTAATCAATGTTATTTGCAATAATATGTCATGTAACAATTGATCATCTAGAACATAAAAATACTTGTGTTTGACAGGCGAAAGTATTTTTCAACTTCAGTGGTAAGGAACTAATGAACTAGTGAGATCTTAATTATAGCTGAGTGATGATACTATCATGCCCCAGTAAGGCATGTTGTGTCACTTGTGATTTGGAGAAGCGTGCATTTCTGTGTCTTGTTCTCACTATGAGGTCCTCTTTAGAAGGAGGAATTAATGATGCGAAGTGACTCAAATGTTAATTGGACTGCTTAGTCATTACTTCACACCATCCTCCATCTCTGATGATATGGGTGACTGCATTACAGTATATATATATATATATATATATATATATATATATATATATATATATATATATATATATAGGTCCAGTCTATCGGATCAAATCTGATACTCATGTGTGGCTTATATTAGACAAATGTGCACCTCTAAATGCCACCCCTCTCTGAACCCACATGAACCAGGACTTCGAGAACTCAGAGGGCAATTACTCAGACTTGGTTGACTCAGTGGGTGGCCATTAACATTTACAAAGGAGAGGTGGGCATGCCAGCGCTATGGGCCACATGCTGGGCATGTAAATGAGGCCCAGCTCATCCTTGGTTTAATATACGTATATTAAGTAAGCACCATTATTGAGATAGACAGAATTGTTTACTTTTTTGTGACAGATGACTAAATGTTTCAGAGTGACAAGACCCATGTAATGTAGTTTAGATGAGTGGAAATGAGTTTTCCATTGGTCCCTATAAGATGATCAGAGTGGCACACAATCAGATGGGTTTTTATTGCTGCTGGAAAGAGAAGAATAATGATTTTTGTAATAATAATAATAATATTACTGTTTTTGTCATTAAGGGGTATGGAGTGTAGTGATTTGAAAAAAACAAACAAATGCATTTTAGCATAAGGCTGCAACATAAAATACTTTCTGAATATACAGAGCCCACTCTAAAAAAATGGTGCTATATAGTACTAAAAGTGGTTATTTGGCTCGTAATCATAGGGGAACCACTTTAAGTGCTGTATAGCACCAAATCTTGATGCTTCGGTGGTTCTTCAGTGGTTTTTTGGGGTGGTTAAGGTGATATATAGCACCACTGCCATACAAAGAAAGTTATTCCCCTTTAAAGGTTCTTTACGAGCCAAAGAACCACTGTTGGTGCTGTTTAACACCATTTTTGTTGAAGAAATAAAATGTGATTTGGCATCTCTTATGGGTTCTACATAACACCAGGTGACAAAGGTGCTGTAGAGCACCTTTAAAGATTTGGTGCTACATTGCACCAAAAGTGGTTCCCCTATGATTACGAGCCAAGAACCACTTTTAGTGCTAAATAGCACTTGTTTTTTAGAGTGTATAGAAAATCATCACACCCCTTTGAAATAGTTACTTTATTTGTCGTACAGCCTGAAATAATAATAAAAAAAACTTTTCCAGCTTTATTTACAAATTTTTCTTTACAATATCAAAGTAATGACAAAAAAAAAAATTCTGAAAATTAATGAAAAAACTGAAAAAATAGAAAAACAGGGTTAGAAAAGTCATCAGTCCCCTGATTTAATACTTCGTTTAGCCACCTTTAGCTTTAATTACCACCATTAAAGGGTTAGTTCACCCAAAAATGAAAATAATGTCATTTATTACTCACCCTCATGCCATTTTACACCCGTAAGACCTTCATTAATCTTCGGAACACAAATTAAGATATTTTATTTGAAATCCGATAGCTCAGTGAGGCCTCCATAGGGAGCAATGACATTTCCTCTCTCAAGATCCATAAAGGTACTAAAAACATATTTAAATCAGTTCATGTGAGTACAGTGGTTCAATATTAATATTATAAAGCGATGAGAATATTTTTGGTGTGCCAAAAAAACTAAATAAGGACTTATATACTTATAGAAGTATTAAATCAGGGGACTGACTTTTCCAACCCTGTTATTCTAGTATTTATTATTATTATTATTATTATTATTTGTTATAAGGCAAAATGTGTAAATAGAGCTGATATATATATATATATATATATATATATATATATATATTTATTTTGGAAAGGGTTTTGATTTCAGGCTGTATGAAAAATAAAGTAACTATTTCAAAGGGGTATGATGATTTTCTATAGGCACTGTATAAAATGATTATTTTTGACAGTCACACTGTTAATTATTTCACTAAATGCCAGGGTCACACTGGTTTAATATAATTTGAATAGGCTATAAATACATTGCACTTTTATAGTCACGAAATTAGGTTATTCTTTTCAAAAGCAAAAAGGTTTTGAAAAGAGGGCAGCTTGTTGTCTTCATGTAAAACTTGATTTATCATGTGTATCTAATACAAATATACATGGGTGTGTTCTGTACATGTTGTTAAACTACAAATCATTCATCAGCACATTCGTCGAAAAGACCACAGACAAAAATCTTGACTTACCCCAACATGACTTTTATTTTGAAGAGACGTAATCAGTTTGCGCATGCGCCTGTCACAAAGCAGGAAGTAACTATTCCAAACTGTCAACAGTCCAACGCAGTACCAGTCACGACCGCTTGATTCTGTCCTCATATTTATGTTATTTCTAATTTAAACATTTTTTTCTCTGACAGTGATGTCTCGAAAGTCTAAAACAGAAGAATATTACCGCTTCTTCACTGTGACAGATCCACGCACACACGAGAAAGGACACACGGAATATAAAGTAACAGCAAGGGTTAGTAGCACTATAATATACTACATGATCATATTTACATCTATTTATCACAAAGAGGAATTATAAATACTGCATAGACATCAAATAAACTGTGCTTCATAAATACAAAAGACATATATATTAGGCTAAAGAATTATTATACAGAGGGTTAATAACTACTAGCCTCGTTTGATTGATCTGGTTTGCTATGAAACTCGTGATTTAAAGAATCTGGCATGAGATCCCGTGACTTCAGTGTCTCATGCACCAATCTCATCACCATCCCCATTCATGCTTAAAATAATCAGCCCTTTTAAATCCTTTCCCTTTGGTGTAATGTGGTTTAACGTATCACTTTCTCCACAGTTTGTATCAAAGACACAGCCGGAGAATGTTAAAGAGGTATGATCATTCCTGTATGTTTGAATACGCACATGTTTGGAGTTGCATTGGACTCATTGTTGGTTTTAATGGCAGGTTGTGGTGTGGAAGAGGTACTCAGAGCTGAAGAAATTACATGGAGAACTGGCCTACACTCATAGGAACCTGTTCAGACGACTAGAAGAGTTTCCCCCTTTTCCAAGAGCGCAGGTTTTTGGTAAGGTCAATGAAAATGCTGACACATGATGCAAACATTTGTGGCAATTTTGCCACTTTATTTCTCTTTCGCTTTATTTGCTGTAAGTCAGCTTCTTTGTACTCCTCTAACTCCCCCACCGCTCTCTCTGTTCTTTCTTTTGTCGTTCTTTGTCCGTGTCTCTCGCTCTCACAGGGCGTTTTGATGAGGCTGTGATTGAAGAGAGGAGGAAAGCAGCCGAGGCCATGCTGCTCTTCACTACAAACATTCCTGCTCTGTACAACAGCCCTCAGCTCAAAGATTTCTTCAGGGTAAGACAAATATATTTCAGTCATACCAACTCTCAGAGTGGATTATTTCAACCACATACCCTGAACAAAATTATAAATACAACACTTTTGTTTTTGCCCCCATTTTTCATGAGCTGAACTCAAAGATCTAAGACTTTTTCTATGTACACAAAAGGCCTATTTCTCTCAAACATTGTTCACAAATCTGCCTAAATCGGTGTTAAAGAGCACTTCTCCTTTTGCCGAGATAATACTTCCACCTCTCAGGTTTGGCACATCAAGATGCTGATTAGACAGCATGATTATTGCACGGGTGTGCCTTAGGCTGTCCACAATAAAAGGCCACTCTAAAATGTGCAGTTTTACTGTATTGGGGGGGGTCTGAAAACTAGTCAGTATCTGGTGTGACCACCATTTGCCTCAAGCAGTGCAGCACATCTCCTTTGCATAGAGTTGATCAGGTTGTTGATTGTGGCCTGTGGAATGTTGGTCCACTTCTCTTCAATGGCTGTGCGAAGTTGCTGGATATTGGCAGGAACTGGAACACACTGTTGTATACGCCGACCCAGAGCATCCCAAACATGCTCAATGGGTGACATGTCCGGTGAGTATGCTGGCCATGCAAGAACTGGGATGTTTTCAGCTTCCAGGAATTGTGTAGAGATCCTTGCAACATGGGGCTGTGCATTATCATGCTGCAATATGAGGTGATGGTCATGAATGAATGGCACAACAATGGGCCTCAGGATCTCGTCACGGTATCTCTGTGCATTCAAAATGCCATCAATAAAATGCACCTGTGTTCGTTGTCCATAACATACGCCTGCCCATACCATAACCCCACCGCCACCATGGGCCACTCAATCCACAACGTTGACATCAGCAAACTGCTCACCCACACGACGCCATACACGCTGTCTGCCATCTGCCCTGTACAGTGAAAACCGGGGTTCATCCGTGAAGAGAACACCTCTCCAAAGTGCTAGATGCCATCGAATGTGAGCATTTGCCCACTCAAGTCGGTTATGATGACGAACTGCAGTCAGGTCAAGACCCTGATGAGGACGACGAGCATGCAGATGAGCTTCCCTGAGACAGTTTCTGACAGTTTGTGCAGAAATTTCTTTGGTTATGCAAACCGATTGTTGCAGCAGCTGGTTGCAAACCGATTGTTGCAGATGCTGGATGTGGAGGTCCTGGGCTGGTGTGGTTACACGTGGTCTGCGGATGTGAGGACGGTTGGATGTACTGCCAAATTCTCTGAAACGCCTTTGGAGACGGCTTATGGTAGAGAAATGAACATTCAATTCACGGGCAACAGCTCTGGTGGCCATTCCTGCTGTCAGCATGCCAATTTGCACACTCCCTCAAAACTTGCGACATCTGTGGCATTGTGCTGTGTGATAAAACTGCACATTTTAGAGCGGCCTTTTATTGTGGCCAGCCTAAGGCAATAATCTGTGCAATAATCATGCTGTCTAATCAGCATCTTGATATGCCACACCTGTGAGGTGGATGGTTTATCTCGGCAAAGGAGAAGTGCTCACTAACACAGATTTAGACAGATTTGTGAACAATATTTGAGAGAAATAGGCCATTTGTGTACATGGAAAAAGTCTTAGATCTTCGAGTTCATCTCATCAAAAATGGGGGCAAAAGCAAAAGTGTTGCGTTTATAATTTTGTTCAGTGTACATAGGCTTGATTTTGGCAGATGAGATCAGCCACGCTGCTGCTGCTGCTGCTGAACAAATACAAGAATTTGTTCAGCTTAGTCAAAATAAACAAAAGGACAGGCTGCTGTAAGAAAATGGTAGAACCCCATAGCAGATGTCTACAGGTGGCGCTGGAGAGGAGGATGGATAACAGAAGTTTTCATAATTGCGCAGCCAGGCGATCACAGGCTAGGGTACAATATATATGGTTACATGGATTAGGAAGTACTTCTGATTGGCTGATGCCATGGCATTGGAAGAACCAGTCAGCAGCACTCTGTTAGAGTTTCATGCCTGAATTATGTTTATATTTTTTTCCCACAAAAATTTGTACACTACAATTCAAAAGTTTGGGGTCACTAAGATTTAAAAACAAACAAACAAACAAATACTTTATACAGAAAATTCTTTTTCACATAAATACTGTTGATTTGAATCTATTCATCAGAAGAATCCTGAAAAGAATTCTATTTCCACAAAAATATTAAAAATATTAATCCGCACATCTGTTTTCAACAATGATAATAAGAAATGTTTCTTGAGCACCAAATCAGCATATTAGAATGATTCCTGAAGGATAATGGTGACTGTTGAATGAAGGTAATGCTGAAAATCACAGGAATAAATTTACATTTTGGAATATAAGAAAACAGTTATTTTAAATTGTAAAAATATTTCACAATATTACTGTTTTTACTGAATTTGATCAAATAAATGCAGCCTTGCTGAGAATATAGTCTCATTCAGACTGTCAGTCAAAATCAAATTTTTTTGCATATCTGATTGAAATCCAATCATCCAATATTTAGCAGGTGTGAACAGCAAAAGTTAAATGTTATTTTTACAAATCCATTTTGAGTTACATTCATATGAGCAGGGTTCCCATGCGCCTTGAAAGCACTTGAAAGTACTTGGATTTCAGACACATGAATTCAAGGCCTGGAAAGTACTTGAAAACAAATATTGGTCCTTGAAAGTCCTTGAATTAAATTTGAAATAAATTTTGTGAAAATTATAAGATGCCCATCTTATTCCTAGTATATTTGTTTTGGAATATTATTTTACCATCAGTTTCAGAGTGTTTTCCATTGCGGTACTTCCCCTCGCTTGTTATTAGGCGAGGTTTGGACATTTGAGCTGTGACACTTGCTGTGTCTGAAATGAACATTCTTATAGTGTGCGATTTTGATCATGGACGATTAAAAGGTCTCCACGATCTGCTTTTGAAGAAATATTTTTTGTATCGTGCTTTAGTGCTTTCTGCCAGTTGCAGTCCTGGCGCATTCACATCACGTTAACAGAGCGGTAGAGTTACACTCACGGAACACTGCAGTTATTCACAATCACAAAAGTGTATTATTTGCATGAGTTTTAAAGCCTTGCCGGTTAAACATTTTATCTGCGTGATGCTCTGACACGTGCTTTTCTGAGCAATACACCCGAAGCGCGCACTCTCAAAAAAAAAAAAATAATAATAATAATTACTATGGTAGTCAATGGGGGGCGAGATCTGTTTGGTTACTGACATTCCTCCAAATATATTTCGTTGTGTTCAGCAGAACAGTGAAATTCAAACAGGCTTGGAACAACGTCATCTCCATATGTGATGTGAATTTGATAGGTGTCTGATATAAAATAAACAGTGCTTTAAAAAGTCCTTGAAAATCCTTGAATCTGGTGTTCATGAAAGAGTGGGAACCCTGAATGAGATTTAAATAGGATTTCAAATGTATTTCAGTCTGACCACTCTTATCGTTTTTAGTCACTTTCTCACGCTACATAAAACGTAAACATCTCAGATGTTGTTATAGAAAACATCCCTATAATCGCTACAGAAACAAGTTTGTGTTGTTGCAAAGTGCCGGTCAAGCAGAAAATGAAAATATAATGACATGTTTTGAGACCATTGGAGACTGCAGCACAGAATAAGCTGCTCATACCAGCCTCTGCTCATAACATTTCTGCCGCTGCTTCAGATGACGCAGTAGTCCAGCGCGGTGGCTACACATTGTCATGTGGTAAAAAAGCAACATCTGTATTGCAAACCACTCCATGTTGCTGGTGTTGTTTTTGGCGTGTACCTACCAATGCCATTGTCATTGCCATAGAAACCAATGCATATATTCCGGAAAATGGAAGAACGCCATGGGAAACACAAATCTGATCCGAACAGTTGCAATACACATTGTGGACAGTCTATAATTTAGATCAGATTCCAATATTTAGATCAATTCCAGAATACACATGTAATCGGATTCGGACTGAGCCTAAGAGACTTCTTTCAAAAACTTCTTTTCATTTTTTTTACTGGTGATGTATGCATATAGGTCATCAATTATTTTTATCAATTACTCATCCTCACGAGTTCTTTAGCTGGAACATAAAAGAAATAATGCTCTTGTCAGAGTTCATAATAGGCAGTGACATGGTCAAAATCCTAAAATAATGAAAAAAACACTAATAAAGTACCATAAAAGTTGTCCATATGTGATCTGTGTGCTGTATTTGTTTGATTGTGCATCTTGTGAATGATTCTTTTTTGGTAATCTGCTTGGTTCTTTTTTCCTCTGTCAGGGAGGAGAAGTGAGGAGACCACTGGAGACAGCAGCCATTTCCACTTCTCTTCCGCCTCCTCTTATTCCTCTTCCTGAGAGGAACACTGAGCTGTTGGCTGAAGAGGAATGGGAAGAGATGCTCCTATCCAGGCCCAGGAGCTGGAGTCCAACCAAAGACTGACAGATCTAGCCCAGCCAGAGATAGCAGTTGAGGCCTTCAGTGACATGGAAAGCAGCCCTACACAAGAAACACAAGCAGAAATAAAAATACTGGGACTGACAGAAAAAGATGGAGACACTGACATCACAACAACAACACATCAGAGTAACGGCACAGACCAGTGCGCTGCTGCTACAGATGCTACAACACGTTAGTTTGTTATCCAAGTCTTTTATCCTGTTTCTGTTCGATTTCAATCATGGCTAATTGGTCCATTCCTGCTTTTCATCTTCCAGATGCCTCGCTTGAAATTCCAGGTTCTCCAGTCGACCAATTAGAGGAGTTTGATTTGCTGTTTGATTCTGGATTGGAGGAACATTCAGACAAGGCTCCGCCTCCGCTTTCAGATACAGATCTTGCCATTTTTGACCCATGTGCCAAAGAAGGTAGGAAAGTCTACAGTGTGACTCATCAATTTTTTTTTTATTCAAACATCCCTCTTATCACCTTATTCAATGCCTCAGATCAACCATACGGATCACCCAGCCATGCTGAACTCCTGTCTGTCCCTCTAACTGGTCCAAATGGGACTGAGTCTGGTGGAGATGTGAGCTATGTGCACCAGGCCAACGAAGAGCTGAATGCTGCCCAGGAACGAGAGAGAGAGGGTGATTACAGTGCAGCAGTGCAACGATACAGGATGGCTGTCGATATATTTATGAAAGGAGTGCAAGGTATGACAAATGGCTGTTTATGATAGCATACTAACAAACTGCAGTGCACAGTATATATACTGTATGAACAGAATCCCCAAAAAACTAAACGCTACCTTTGTTAATATGTGCTGTATTCAACAAAGCACACTGTTGGGAATATAGTATCCCAGAATGCATGTGTTTGACTTGACCTTCCATTTCCAGTGTGACTAATTAACTTAAAGTTGTAACACGTGTGCACAAAATTGAGTTTAAATTTATGCACTTTTGTTATGTTTTAGAAAGTTTCAGTAATATTGTGAAATATCATTACAAATTAAAATAACTTTTATATTTGAGGCCCCGTTTACACTAGTGCGTTTTCATTTTAAAACGCATAAGTTTTGCTACGGTTACGCCTGTCGTTTACTGAACGCCAATGTTTTCAAACCTCGAAAAGCAGACCCCATTTTAGTTTGAAAACGCCGGGGTTGCGTTTCAGTATAAACGGACCAAAACGGAGACTTTTGAAAACGATGGCGAGGCTGCCCACGTTTGCTCTGCGTATCCTTGGCGACCGTGTAAACAATAACATGGAGACTGAACTGCAATCTTTGCTGGCTTTGTTGTCATTTTTAGCAGTCATTGTGAAGTTAAACTCTGCATTTTTTTTTTTATACTGCAGCTACCTACATGCACAGGAGGCAACTGTTTACACTTACACTTACACGCACGCCCAGCAGGGTTGCCAGGTTTTCACAACAAAACCCGCCCAATTGCTACTCAAAACTATCCCAAAACCAGCCCAATCACATTTCAGGGGGTTTTGGCAGAGCTCCCCAGGTAAAAGTTGCATTCCAGTAGTAAATATCATGTTATTTGGGTCTCTTCAACCCGTGGACATGAAGAACAACCCACTGGAACAGTGTAAAAGTAGCCCAATATTGCGGGAAAACCACAACTTGGCAACACTGATGCCCAGTGTGCATGAACGGTCATGTGACACCCGTTTTCGGCCGTGTAGTATAAACAGATTCTGAAACACTGGAAACGCCAGTATAGACAAGGATCACTTTCAATTTAATATGCCATTTTAAAACAAAACGCACTAGTGTAAATGGGGCCTGAATATACTTTAAAATGGAATTTATTCCTGTGATGGAAAAAGTTTTCAGCATCATTACTCCAGTCTCTGCTGTGTAACATGATCCTTCAGAAATCATTCTAATACGCTAATTTGATGCTCAAGAAACATTTGATTATTATCAATGTTGAAAACAGTTGTGCTGAATAATATATTTTTGGAAACTGTGATACGTATTTTTCAGGATTCTTTTAATGAATAAAAAGTTCATAAGAACAGCATTTATTTGAAATAGAAATAATTTGTAACCAGTGCTGGGGAAAGTTACTTTTAAAAGTAATGCTTTACAAAATTGTGTTACTCCCTAAAAAAGTAACTAATTGTGTTACTTAGTTACTTTTTCTCATCTAGGCTTGCTTGTTTGTCATTTAGAGAAATATTGAATCTATTTTTTGTGTTCACAATTAGTCTAGATTCTAGAGTAACAATAAGCATCCTGTTTATACACAGCACACAACGCATCTGCACTTACTCATGATTTCTCTCAACATGGGGACAGGAGAGCTGTCAGTCAGTAAATGGGAAAACAAAGTAACTTGCATTACTTATTTGAAAAAGTAAAACATATTTTGTTCATTTAAAAGTAATGCATTACTTTACAAGTTACTTGAAAAAAGTAATCTGATTACGTAACTCGCCTTACTTTAATGCGTTACCCCCAACACATTTTAAATTTAAAAACATTTTAAAGCTCTTTACTATCACTTTTGATCCATATAATGTATCCTTGCTGAATAAAATTATTTATTTATTTGAAAAACAAAAACAGCAGTGTTTTAATAAATTGCATGACCAAAACATTACTGTTTTAATAAACATAGTTTTTATTCTTGTTTTCCATCTAAATAAAATTGAAAACCTGGCCCCATATTCAGATTACAGACCCTAAATCATACAAATGCCAATTTGCTGTGGTCAGAATGACCCTGATGTGATTAATTTATTTGAGAGGAAAGAGCAGAGTAGCTCTCAACACAAGGACATTACATGCAATGTTTTTTCCTCGAAGCAGGAAATTAGTTCTTTTTGGATGCAATGCAAAATATTGAAATGGTAGAAGGAAAAAAAACCCTCACAACATCCCTTTGTTCTACCCTTTTTCTCTTCTCTTTCTATTACTCATTCTCTCCTGCTAGGAGATGTAGATTTGAAGAGGAGAGAAGCAGTGAAGAGGAAGATTGCTGAAGTCCTAGAGCTTGCGGAGAGACTTCTATCTATACAGACTCCCACTCATGACCACAATACATAGAGAAACAATTTAAACACACACACACATACTAACTCAAGCTTCATCAAACCTGGGATACCCAAGCACACTCCCACATATGTACTCTCATGAACCGAGTTTTGACTAACATGCGCACATATTGAAACAACCACGGTTTCACTTAAGTGCAGCTCGCTGACCACCCACACGGTCAACACACACACACACTTGACTCCCACACTTACCTTCTCGCTTATTTAAATAGTCACACTTGTAGCACCATCCAAACGGATGTGTCCAACAGCACTACACTCCCTGTACTGTGAGACCAAGCGATTTTTACTTGATTTTACACTATTTTAATGTAATCATCTAATGCTGTTTGATCCTAAGGAACTGGAGACATCTTTAGTGGCTATTCAATTTTCTTTAATCCAACTTTGTGTAAATTAAGCTCTTATGTAAATGACTGTTGTCTAAATGAAGACATTGCCTTTTCAATGGAATCTGCCTGTTTTGTAAATTATAAGTAATTAAAAATATAATATAAATATTAAATGGCATTCTCATCAGATCAACTCGATTAGGTAATTCGCAGTGCTTCATGGGAGTGGGTGGAGCTTACAAGATCTTTTGGCAGGTTTTGCTTGTTTTCACTCTCTGGTGTAAATTTTCTGTACAGCATCATGGGTAATGTAATTTTCCAACATGAATTCTGACGTTATACATAATTATTTTAAAATTAACTTGAAATAATGCAGGCTGACAGCTTCATTAGAAGCCAAAAAAGCGCAGATGGGAGTGAAAAGTTTACAAATGCCATTTCCATAATGACTAACGCAATCTACCAAGAGCAGCGCAAATTAGCGTCTAGTTTAAGACATGCTTTTTTGGGTGATAAATAATGGTGCTAAATATGCAAATACCAGTAAATTGACTAATGCTAACCTTAGTAAACCACTTTGCATGATTCGTTTAAATACTATTCTTCCATAAATTTTGCATCATAAGCCTCGAAAATAACTGTGTTGCCTTTTCGGCGCTATTTCTTCACTGCGTTTCTTTAGTAAACCCTGACAGTAGTTTTTAAACACCAAAAGAGGGTTTGCTCTGGTGCAAACTGTTAGTAAATCTGGCTCTTTAACCCTCTGTTTTTCTAATATTCCATAAAAAGTAAGAATTGTCGATTTTGATTTCATTGAGACTTTAACTGCTCAAATAATACACCTTTTAACACATGTAAGTTAAGTGCTTTTGTATGCTTCACATTTCTACATCTAAATCATCTTATTAGCCCCGTTTACTTGTTTTAAGCGCCTCACCATAATCGACATTATACCACGAATGCTGTCAATTGTATCGACTCCTCTGAATAAAGTCTAAAAGGTTATTTGAATATTTGTCTGCACACCCTAGATGACATCAACTGAAAATGAAAGTCATTTACTAATAAATCGTGCACAATAATACCTGAGAGTGTGTATTATGAGCGTAAAAGGTACACTACAAAGAAAACTGCATGCTTTTTGCGGAAGAACATTGTTTTGGTTGTGCTTCGGCTCTGCATGAAACCATAGAAAACCGTTATAAAGAAAACACTTAACCATTTAACACATTGCATTCACATTCTTGGCTCATCTCGTCTACACATAGTACTCACCATCAACAAAGTGCACACCGAATCCGGTCCCCCAGTATCACTGTTCTAGCACATTAAGGCATTCTAAGTGTTTTTCACATTAAGCGTTTAAGAACGTCTCGCTGTTTTTAGTGCCAAAAACTTGCATTATATTCACATATTTTTGTTTTTCTTCTTTTGAGATGGAAAATTGACTGGCCTGTAATGCATTTCTATGGATGTTGTGCCCACCCAGTCTACATGTCAGTCACGTGACTGAAAACTATGAATTTACAGATAAGACCTGACACATAGGGCATATGTACACAATTTCCAAATGAAAACCATCCCGACAGGTCAAAAATATATAAACACTTATAGCTTATCAGGGTAAGACAGAATGCGTTTTGGAAGAATGATTGATGTATTGACTCATTACTAAAATGTTAATTTTGGAAAAAATAAGTTACATCATGTACCTTTTAAAATGGTCAATTTTCATGTCATGTTGACTTTAAAGGCTTAGTTCACCCAAAAAATGAAAATTCTGTCATTTATTACTCTCCCTCATGCCGTTCCACACATGTAAGACCTTCATTAATCTTCGAAACACAAATTAAGATATTTTAGTTGAAATCCGATGGCTCAGTGTGGACTTTATAGCCAGCAATGTCATTTCCTCTCTCAAGATCCATAAAGGTACTAAAGTCATATTTAAATCAGTTCATGTGAGTACAGTGGTTCAATATTAATATTATAAAGCGACAAGAATATTTTTGGTACGCCAAAAAAAATAAAATAACGTCTTATATAGTGATGGCCGATTTCAAAACACAGAAGAATCATAACACTCTGAAGCTTCCTGAAGCAGTGTTTTGAAATCGGCCATCACTATATAAGACGTTATTTTGTTTTTTTTGGCTCACCAAAAATATTCTCGTCGCTTTATAATATTAATATTGAACCACTGTACTCACATGAACCGATTTAGATATGTTTTTAGTACCTTTATGGATCTTGAGAGAGGAAATGTCGTTGCTGGCTATGGAGGCCTCACGGAGCCATCGGATTTCATCAAAAATATCTTAATTTGTGTTCCAAAGATTAATGAAGGTCTTACGGGTGTGGAACGGCATGAGGGAGAGTAATTAATGACAGAATTTTAATTTTTGGGTGAACTAACCCTTTAAAAGGTTTGAGCGCAGTTGTTTTAATACACCACCAGATGTCACTGTTTTGCCCAAAATAGATCAAGACATCAGCGCAGACAAATCCACATTTCTTAGGCCCTTCGTGTATATGGGCTGTCGTACGCACTTTGGCTCTGTTTCTGGTAAAGGGAAGGAACGAATAGAAAGGACAAAAAGGATTACATAGCTGAAAGAACTGAGGGATGAGCAGAGGATGAGCGTGGATCATCTCTATTGTCAGTGGATGGAAAATATCCCTCTCTTTCCCCTCCTACTGTTGTTTTCTCGCTCTCCCGTCGGGCTTGTGTATTTGCTGTTTTGGCTGCCTGGAGTGAATGTGGAATGGAGAGAGGTTACAGCACCTGTGTGTGTGTGTGTGTGTGTGTGTGTGTGTATACGTGTGTGTGGCGTGTGTGAGCGATGAAGAGAGTCACAAAAAGGAAAACGCTGGGAGATGGAGTGTGTTTGGGCATTAGCATGCTGAGAGTGTCAGCTCTCGATGTCCCTCTCTCCCCCTCTCCATCCCTCATTCTATCTCTCACTCACCAATCCCTCTCTCCTCAGTGTCCATGGCAATTATACCATCAAAACACTCCAGCCAAAGAGGATAATTGCAACCTGAGTACTGCGGAGAGACTGAGAGGGAGAGTGAGTGAAATTGTGTGTGCGCGAGCGCGTTTTCTCACGTCTGTGGTATCTGTGTGCGGTTGAGAGCGCGAGTCGGTGCATTATATTGTATTCCTGAGGTTCTCCACCGCATTGTGAGAGTCATTTCGGTCAGAGATCAAAGAATATGTTTGCGGTGCTGAGAGGACAAGGACAATCCATTGAAGACACATGCACACACACTCAGTTTTAATAATGTGCATTACCACCAGTTTCCTGAAACTCAAGGTCAGAGGCGGAAACTCAAAACAGAGCTTCAGTAAAGAGGAGTTTTATCTGAAAGCTGGTGAAACAGTGGCCATGGCTCAGCTGGATCCAGAATCCAGTGTGTCACGGTTACATTTTGTGCTCAAATGATATCTATAAAGATCTAAAGTGGCCAGTAGCTTAACACGGATATAAAATTCACAGGCCCAAAACAATATTTTTATTGCTTTGGCCGACAACGTCGCTTGATATATATACACTACCTTTCAATATGTTTATATTTATATATATATATATATATGGGTCAATGACGTGACAGGCCATTTAAGGTAGTACAACTAGATCACTTTTATTGTATCCAAAAGATTTTAATTATATTTTGCTACATAAATGTATTTTAAAGGTCATTCGGTTTAACCGTCCAAAGGCCAAGACAGCCATTTCATTTCTGATTAAAATATCTTAAAATGTAATAAATGTATATATTTTTTGTTCTGCCATGATTTGATAACATCATATATCAACATAGTGCAAAATGGTATTAAAAATTATGTAGAAGTCGTTGCTTTGTTATGAGAAAGAATGTCAGAATTTCATTGTTGTCATTCGGAGTAACCAATATTAAAGGACCATTTTGGATCAAGTCATGCGTTCAGTATCATGTGACAGGATGTGACATCATTCAGACACCTGCAAAGAACCACATGGTCGTGAAGCAAAGTAACTAACTCTCTCTTAACTATTTGGAAAAAAATAATAATATTTTTGCTCTCTCATACACTTCCCGAAACATCAGGTTATTCGGTTCAACCGCTATAAAACCGGAAAATGTTCTAATATTTGAAAGACTTGTACTAAATATAACATGTTTGATTGTCCTTTTGCTAGCTAGATATCAGCCTGTTAGCACTGTTTGAAAATATTGTCATTCGGTAAAACCGAAGTTTTGGTTAAACCGAATGACTTTTTTGGTAAAATCTTGTAAAAACAAATGACAAAAACAGTGTTAACTGATTATAAATACACATAATCTCATTGTTAACACTTAATAAAACAAAATTAATTATCTCCATTAGTTTTTCTTACACTTCTAAAAACCTTATTTGTCAATGACCCATATGCAGAACCTGATTTCACCAAGTACATGTCCCTGGATCAACATTCCAATAAACCAATCAGATTTGAGGGGCAAGTTTAGAGTTTATGTCAAATTTAGTCTTACAATCAGGGTCTTATGCCTTATTTCCCTCTGATTTTAGGGATAACTTATGGGTAGGATTAGGGATACATTTTTGGACAGGAATGATGTTCCAGGATCAACAAAATATGTTGACCTAGGAACGCATCTAATGCGGCAAAAACAGGACGTGATATGCTAACAAACTGAACCTTATTGTAAAGGTCACTGGAGATCTATTTGAAAACACATCATGTGCATCATGTGTAAAGCCTTTGGTAAATTTTTTCGTACTGACACTAGTTGAAATTACCATTTCATTGTTCATCCTTCACAGTTTTGGTCAAATAATCTCAAAATATCTTCCATTTAATCAATCTGCCTCTTTTTTTTATATGTATTATAAACACTCTCACATCCTAGTTGTGTGGATTCGTCTTCCCTGGGGGTTTTACGTCTTTGTGGTACTAATTCCTGAGGTCTCGATTCATTATTCTGTCCCTTCAGATTGAATATCCTCTAGTTCAACTGCAGTTGTCACTCATTGTCTCTCCTCAGTCACCTTGCCCAAGGCTGAATGTGTGAGTGCTCTTTTCTCTCATACACACTTTCCCTCAGAGGCAGCCAATGGGCAAACACTTTGCCTGTCCATCGACCCCCTCAAACGTCTATCTCCACTCCTGCTTTCTCTCTCTCTCTCTCTCCCCCCGCTGGATACCACATTTTCATTCCGCACATATTACGGACTCATAATGCAATATGTTTGATCGTGACTCATTCAAATGAGACATTTTGATATGTCTCCCACCATTTGAAAGGATCGACATTCGTGTGGCATTTTTAAAACACTGCTCACAAATGGCTGCGTCCCTTTGGTGTATTTCATAGCTCTTTGTTAGAATTGCTCATGCATTTTAATATTGTTTGCTGTCAGTCATTTGGCTTCAGTTCAAAGGATTCAGTTTGAGTTGCTAATGTAGTTCAAAAGCCTTTCAGCCTGACCTTACAAAAGGTGTGTGTGTGTGTGTTTACAGTGCAAATGGACTGTATTGTCGGATAAGGAATTTATCAAGGAATTTAACACCTGCATTGCACAGTTACTGTCATTTTTTACTGAGAAAAAAATGGATTTTGAATTCAAATAGAGAGGAATCCATTAGCTTCAATGCCACTTGTCAAAGTATGCGAGTTGTGTTAATGTCCCTTCTATCTGTCCAATATTTATTTGTTTTTAAAACTACATTTCAATTACATTTGTTTACTTAGATCGCTCTATAGTCACAAGCACCTTTTATTAATAAGGCTTTGTGTCACATTTTCTTGTTTCCATAACAACAGTAGCCACTGGTTATTGTGAACAGTTTGGTTGGTTGAGGTATATTTCAGTGAAGTGGGGGAGAGAGGGAGTGATGGAAACAATGAAAGAGAGAGAAGGGGTGCTATGAAGAGGAGTGGAGGGACCGATAATCAGCTTTCACACATTGAGGGGTAGAGGAGTCTCTGATTATGAAGAGCTCTGTTGCTGCTTTTTCATACCGGCCTTGGCATATACAGTCTCTTACAAGGCACGTGTTTGGAGGAATATGTAATCAAAAGAGTTCAAACAGACCTTCTATTTCTGAAATATTGTGTATATTATGTATTAACCTATTATCTACAAACCAGATTCCAAAAAAGTTGGGACATTTTGGGACAGTACAAATTGTGAATAAAAAAAGAATGCAATAATTTACAAATCTCATAAACTTACATTTTATTCACAATAGAATATAGATAACATATCAAATGTTGAAAGTGAGACATTTTGAAATGTCATGCCAAATATTGGCTCATTTTGGATTTCATGAGAGCTACACATTCCAAAAAAGTTGGGACAGGTAGCAATAAGAGGCCGGAAAAGTTAAATGTACATATAAGGAACAGCTGGAGGACCAACTTATTAGGTCAATTGGCAACATGATTGGGTATAAAAAGAGCCTCTCAGAGTGGCAGTGTCTCTCAGAAGTCAAGATGGGCAGAGGATCACCAATTCCCCCAATGCTGCGGTGAAAAATAGTGGAGCAATATCAGAAAGGAGTTTCTCAGAGAAAAATTGCAAAGAGTTTGAAGTTATCATCATCTACAGTGCATAATATCACCCAAAGATTCAGAGAATCTGGAACAAATCTCTGTGCGTAAGTGTCACGGCCGGAAAACCATACTGGATGCCCGTGATCTTCGGCCCTTAGACGGCACTGCATCACATACAGGAATGCTACTGTAATGGAAATCACAACATGGGCTCACGAATACTTCCAGAAAACATTGTCGGTGAACACAATCCACCGTGCCATTCGCTGTTGCCGGCTAAAACTCTATAGGTCAAAAAAGAAGCCATATCTAAACATGATCCAGAAGCGCAGGCATTTTCTCTGGGTCAAGGCTCATTTAAAATGGACTGTGGCAAAGTGGAAAACTGTTCTGTGGTCAGACGAATCAAAATTGGAAGTTCTTTTTGGAAAACTGGGACGCCATGTCATCCGGACTAAAGAGGACCAAGACAATCCAAGTTGTTATCAGCGCTCAGTTCAGAAGCCTGCATCTCTGATGGTATGGGGTTGCATGAGTACGTGTGGCATGGGCAGCTTACACATCTGGAAAGGCACCATCAATGCTGAAAGGTATATCCAAGTTCTGGAACAACATATGCTCCCATCCAGACATTGTCTCTTTCAGGGAAGACCTTGCATTTTCCAACATGACAATGCCAGACCACATACTGCATCAATTACAACATCATGGCTGCGTAGAAGAAGGATCCGGGTACTGAAATGGCCAGCCTGTAGTCCAGATCTTTCACCCATAGAAAACATTTGGCACATCGTAAAGAGGAAGATGCGACAAAGAAGACCTAAGACAGTTGAGCAACTAGAAGCCTGTATTAGACAAGAATGGGACAACATCCCTATTCCTAAACTCGAGCAACTTGTCTCCTCAGTCCCCAGACATTTGCAGACTGTTATAAAAAGAAGAGGGGATGCCACACAGTGGTAAACATGGCCTTGTCCCAACTTTTTTGAGATGTGTTGATGCCATGAAATTTAAAATTAACTTATTTTCCCCTTAAAATTATACATTTTCTCAGTTTAAACATTTGATATGTCATCTATGTTGTATTCTGAATAAAATATTGAAATTTGAAACTTCCACATAATTGCATTCTGTTTTTATTCACAAATTGTACAATGTCCCAACTTTTTTGGAATCGGGTTTGTGCTAAAATATTTTCTTAAACATGCAGGTAGATATTCATGCTTTCTTAAAACGATCGATACTAAGTCAGAAGTTTGATTAGACAAAAATTTTATAATTGCAATTATAGGTTCTCCAAAATTCTTGTTAGTTACAGTCAGTGTTACTATAATATATCGTAAAAGAATGTATAGAGAATTCCTATTAGAATTCTATTATCATTTAGAACCTCTCCTAATCCATTCCAGTGAAAGAAAAAAAAAAGAATCCTCCAAGAACCAAATATGTTCCAACTAGAAAAACAAATTCTTACAGCTTTTTTTTTTTTATTATTTTTAAAAGTGGAATGTTGCATAATTATTACCAGAATAATATCAGAAATATCAGAATAAATTTTGTATTAGAATAATGTATTGAACCTTTAGAGGAGCTGTAAATGGTTTAAAATCCTGAAATTTCTTGTGTATACATTAAAATTTAGTATCGGTGCATCTTTAAATATTACCATTTAAAATAAGTGTTTTAATATTTTTTAAAAATTTAATTTTTTCCTGATGCAAATCTGAATTTTCATTTAATCTCTTTGGGAAGCTTAATACTTTTGGGAGCTATGTATCAGAAAAGATATAAATCGACTGTTTTAAGAAAATTCTATTAGGGCTTTTTGCATTGCTTGAATTAGATCCTTATCAATTATTACGTTTAAATTTAATCAAATTTTAAATCTTAGCAAGAACTGTGATAACTATGGTGGAAAAAATGTCACAATAATAAATTTACCATATATGTACATCGGATTATTTTGGTAAATCGGGTCGTTTTTGATTGGTGGAGGCTCATAACCAAGTAGTTGCCCCACGTGGAGAGTGTGTGAGAGAGTGAAAGAGAGAGACAGTAAACTGTGTGCGCGCGCGTGCACTGGGGCAGCGGACATCCCTCCCTCACGCCTTGACGCCTACTGGCTGATCACCACGCGATAGAGTGCGCGAGGATGAGAGATGGACAGCGCGAGACAGGAGCGACAGCAATAACAGGAAACTCGGTGGCGCTTGTAAAGCTGATGCTCCCGGTGACCAGCGGACACCTCGACAAGAGCGAAATATAACACGACAGGAAAGTGACCGACCGGGGATGCTTTCTAGCTAACTGTTTTGTAAGTTTTTAAATATTTTAGTTCCTTTTTACATTTGGGACATCTACGTATTTGTTTGTCCTTGTCAAATGCGCCTCATCTATTTATCTGTTAATGAATCTGCGACACGCGCGCGCAGAGTTTACAAATGTCCGCTCGTGCGCTCTGCACCGGTATTCGAGCAGGAGCGAAATCTGTCTTCATAACAAGAAAACTTTGACGTGCACTGCGATATTTACGTCGAGTTGGTTAGTGTGTCAGTCAGTAATTAACGCAAATCAATTTCTATAATTTATCCCTGAGGGTGTTGTCCTTCCATCTGTTACATTTTTTTTCATGGCAGTTAAACGGCTTTATATTTGACCAGTAATCTGATGACATCTGTGGCATTTGTGCCAATGAGGAATAGGCAAAACGTTTAGGACAGTAATTTCCATTAATCTGATTTGAGGATAAATTATCTATCTATCTATCTATCTATCTATCTATCTATCTATCTGTCTATCTAGTAGTACTAAAAGGTCTGAATTAAGTAAAAATGCAGATTCAGAGCTTTGGGACTATAGTAATCTCATTAAAATATTTACTGTCTCACCATCCATGTATTTGTGTTGGGTTGAGTATGTGTGGGGGATAGAGAGAGAGAGAGAGAGAGAGAAAGAGAGAGAGAGAGAGAGAAAGAAGGATGAGAGCAATAGAGTCAACAGTCTGAACAAACACAGGGTACAGCTGTCAGCGGATAGATAACGCACACATGCAGAGAGGAAAAAAAGAGACAATGATGATGCCGATAACAATGAGAGGATTATGAACAATTTTAAAAACCGATCCAGATAGCTACATATTTTCGTCTACGATTATGCATTTATTTTCAGCAAATTGTGCTCTCTTTAAAGATCCTGAAACCAGATCAGAACGGAAAAGGGGGTTATGGATTCCCCTTCGGATCGATTTCATCAGCAGCCTTCCCAGATGTGTCCCTTCGAACTGTATCACAGCCTGCCAGATTCCAACCCCTCAAGCCACCGATTTTCCCCTAGCAGCCTGTCTTCCCACCCGCTCTTTTCCCCTCTCATGCACCCCAACAGTGCGTCCCAAAGGTGGGGTAGTTTCCGTCAGCGTCAGGGCTTGTTCCCCGGGCTCCTGGTAGATGATGATATAAGTGAGGAGGATGTGTTTGGGAAGAGGGAGTTTGCTCTTGGGGCTACCCCATCATCTCAGCGCTGTCATGGAGAACGAGGACAAAGCTCAGGTCCCGAACCCGGCAACTGGGGACAGGATTTTGGGAGAACTAAGAGACCCAGGATGAACTCCGCAGCTAGAAACGAAGAAGAAACTGGTAGAGAAGGCAAGAGAGGGAGGAAGAGTAGAGCTTTGGTTAGAATGGGCGAAAGGAAGGGATCAGAACAAGGGAACAGGAGGGAAAGCAGGGAAGGCAGGAAACGACAGCGACAAGAACTGAAGCTTCAGCTGGAGGAAACCAGAGGGAAACTTCTAGAACTCCAACGCAAGGTGTGGAGAGTGTACGGAGGGCAGGCGGACGACGAGAAAGGAGGCGAAGAGGAGCAAGAGAATGGGGCGATCAATCTCGATGAGGTTGCGGAGATGTTTTCCGACAGCGACGATCCACTCGTCAGCAACGGATTTTCTCCTCCGCGCTGTTCGTCTAAGAAAAACAATGAAACCAATGGGAATGGCAATGCTGAGATGTTTCCAGAGACCTCCGTGGACCTGGACTTGGAGTTAAATGGGGATCAAGTGTGGCTGGGCTGCAGTTTGGTCAGAGGTGAGTGGGAGAGCGCAGAAGGAGGGCAGAAGTTTGCTCAAGCTCTAAAGCAGGAGCTTGCAAATGTCGTGGCTCAAGTTATCGACAGAGTTGTCCGTCTCTATGCTGAAACCGACCCCTCGACAGTCACATCTGCCACTGTTCCCCAAGAAACCAGCATGACGTTGGATCTAAACTCAGACAGGAGGCTGAGACCTCAGGCGGTAGAGCAGGTGGAAGCTTTGCCACTAGTCACAAAGAGTCCTCAAGACAAGAGGGCCTCTATCGCTCAAAATGTACACAAAGACCTCCTCCTCCCTCAAGCCAATCCCAGCCTCCCTCCGCTACCCCAGCCCCCTCTCCCGGCACTTTTACCTCCCAGGAGCAAAGACCACTTCCTGCCCTCGTATCCCTCAGACAACCCTGTTGCCTTACCCCTTCTTCACTACACCATGCAGAATCTCTTTGCCCGCTCCCTTTCCAGTTTGCCTCTTCATAAGGACTGCCTGTCTGAATCTTTTATGGACTTCCGTTCACACAACTCTGCGTTCCCACCCCTCCCATTGTTGGGGCAGCTAGACCCCTCTCCATCGGATAGAGCGAGAGAAGGAGGGATGAGGGGAGGCGGAGCGGGAATGGTGGATGGAGGAGATGCAGCACTCTATCTTGCCGCTGGGTCAATATCCTTTTATGAAATTGTGCAGAAAAATGTTTACACTAGTGTTCAAAAGTTTGGGGTCAGTTTTAAAGAAATTATTACAATTATTTACATTAAATTGTTAAAAATTGACAGTAAACACATTTATAATGTCACTTTAATATATATATTTTAAATAAGCGCTATGAATAAATAAAAACAGCACATTTGTTTCTAACACTTATAATAATAAATGTTTCTTGAGCATCACATCAGGATATTAGAATGATTTCTGAAGGATCACTTGACACTAAAGACTGGAGTAATTCAGCTTTGCATCAAAGGAATGAATAACATTTTTAAATATTTTAAAATAGAAAACAGTTATGCTAAATTGTAATAATGTTCCAAAACATTACTGTTTTTACTTTACTGTATTATTGATCAGATAGCTTTGGCGAGCATAAGAGACTTCTTTCAAAAACATAAAAAAATCTTACTGACCCAAAATGATTGAACGGTAGTGGATTTTATGTATACAAATATAAAAATATGTATTTGTGGTATCAAAAATTCCTTAACCATCTACACTCTCAGGAAGGTCTCTCTCCGTGCCACCTGAAGAAAGCCAAACTCATGTTCTTCTACACACGCTACCCCAGTTCTAGCACACTAAAGACATATTTCCCTGACGTCAAAGTGAGCATCATTCATGTATCCTGATCACAAAATATTATAGCCTTATGTGCATATCTCGCACAAATTATATAATTATATGGGCTAATGACTTATTGAATGAAGTCACACTGACCTATATACAGCAGTCTGGCATGGTTTCCCTTTTGAAACAGTCTGAATCAATTAGAGCAGTCAGAAAATGTTCCTACATTTATGAGTGAATGTCAATGATTTTTTTTTTATTAAATCATTTGTATTATAATTACATTACACATCACAGAATGAATGTCTCCAAAAAAATGATACTACAGTATTTAATGCTGACCTACATTCATTATATACCCCATCTTTTTGAAATGCTGCTAGAATTAACTTGGCTTTTCTTTCTTTTCCCCCCTCGCACAGTTCAATCGCTGTGTCACTTCACAGCTGATTAAGTGGTTCAGTAACTTCCGGGAGTTCTTCTATATCCAGATGGAGCGCTTTGCCCGCCAGGCAGCCAGAGAGGGGCTTACATCTGCCAGGGAAAGATCACTCCGCCTGGGCAGAGACACTGAGCTTTACCGCATTCTCAACATGCACTACAATAAGAGCAATGATTACCAGGTCAGTGTGTGCATGTGCACAGGCGTGGGTGCTGCGTGTAACCGTTTAATTACATGTTTAAACGTCATGTCTGTTTTCTAGGTTCCAGAGAGGTTTGTGGAGGTATCTGAGGTAGCCCTAAGGGAGTTTTTCACTGCCATACAGAGTGGTCGGGATGCTGATCCGTGCTGGAAGAAGGCCATCT